>NW_027095706.1:0-249849 GCF_036850995.1 Saccopteryx leptura | reverse complement strand
CTTTTTTCCAGAGTCATAGAGAAAGTGAGAGAGAGGGATAGATAGGGACAGACAGACAAGAATGGAGAACATTATTTATTGTGTGCCAGGTCACAGATCAATCATCATTTTTTCATAAGGACACCTTAGTTGTTCATTGACTGCTCTCTCATATGTGCCTTGACCAGGCAGCTACAGCTGACCGAGTGTCCCTTGCTCTAGACAGCGACATTGAGATTAAGCTGTTGAGCTTTGCTAAAACGAGATGAGCCCACGCTCAAGCTGGCCAATTTGGGATCTCAAATCTGGGTACTGCACATTACAGTCAAATGCTCTACCCACTGTGCCACTGCCTTGTCAGTTTGTGAACATTTTGTTTCACAAATGTTTACATTCTCTGGTTTTATTTAGTATCGTAGATCTTAGTATGGGAGGAAAAGCTGAGTATTTTAAGATTTTATTCCTCTAAAATATATTCATCACTACATTTTTAAATAAATTTTCTCATGTATTTTTTATTTTCATTAATTTTGGGGTATTTTGCAACTTGAATTGTGATTTTGAGGAGTGGTCATTTAGGAGTGAATTTTATTACCTTAAATAAAGGGATTTTAGTTAATTTCTATTACTGTTTAGTATATTAAGTGTAATGACAACAAGAAACATACTTTATATCAGGGGTATCAAACTCATCTCAGCATGTGGGCCGCAGAGCAAGATCACAGCCATTCGGCAGGCTGCACTAGGTCTACAAAAGGCAACTGTTATGCAACACTTTTCTCAATGCAGTTGAAAACAAAAAAAAAAATCAGTACAACAAGCACAATGTTACATGCAGTTTACTCAGTGTTACAAAACCACCAGAAACTGTAGTTCGTATCAGAACTGTTGTTAACTAAGCTAATATCTAGCTAGGATGCTAGAGAAATGAAAAATACATGTAGTCTCTTGGCTTACTTAATTTTATCCAAAATATTTTGAACTTTGTGGATTAGTTTGTGGGCCGCACAAAATTGTTCAGCGGGCCACATGCTGCCCACAGGCCGCCAGGTTGAGACCCCATCTTATATGATTTCTAAGGTTAGAGGTAGTTGAAACTTGCTTGAAAGAACATACAGGATTATCTGTGGAAACTGTTTTGCAAGAGCGCTTCCCTGCTGCCACCTTGTGTGCACCTTGGAAATAAAAGCTCAGAGCAGTTCACCTGGAAAAACACAGCAGTTGCATGTTGTGCTTTATCTATGAATGTTGAATCAAAGGCTATATAGAAGATACTTTCATAACTTGTAAATATAAGGGAGTTCTAGTTAATGTCTGCTACCTGTTTCCATGTTAACTGTAGCGTAAGGAAGAGAAACACTTCATATCATTTCAATCATCTGAAGTTTGCTGGAACTTGCTCCAAAGCAAATAAAATATTGGTCTCTGTTACATGTGCTTCTCTGCTGCCACCTAGTTTGCATCTTGGGAATCACGCTTCAGTACAGGTCCAAAGGAAAATTTTGATAGATAGGATTGTCTACAACCATTGATTCCAAGTAGCCGCTTCTGTGAAGTATTTCTGTATCCTTAGTGGTTTGTTTTCTGGGAATCTATCGTTTCATCTTGTTTTTCTTTTTTCCTTCCAGCCATGCTTTCATAAAGCCTTTAAAAATGCCCTTCATATACCAGGCACTGAGCTAAGAACTAATGTCACTGCACTCAGTCACTTCCCATTCTACTATTTTTACCTCTGTCTTTTGAACTTCTTTTATTTAAATCTAATTAATGTGTTGTAAATTATGATGTGCTTTGATGTGAAAAGTATATAGTATTTTAACAGCTTTTTATTATAAAACAGTGTTCTTATTGCAGAAATGTGAAAAAATAAGAAAAACAAAACAAATTTTCATACATAGATATAAACTGTTAACTTTAGCCATTTTCTTTCCATATTCTTTGTGTACCAATTATATTCCTCTATGAATATGTACTCAGGTTCATTAGGTGCGTGTACACAATGTGTGCATAGATGTGCATCAGACGTGAGCATACCTCTCTGTTTCAATAGTGACTGTCATTTGTGGATATTTGTGTATGTATGCAAATGAATATTTATTCAATCTTACAGTAAAAACTTATTGAATTCTCATTATATTCCAGGCACTCTGCTCGACAATGGTTTCCATAGTGAATGGGAGAGACTCACTTTCTGTCTTTATGGATATGAAACTGTCATGGAGTAGAAAGAGGAAGAAAAAATATAAACAAAAAATTAAAAGTTGTGAAAAGCACTGGATATACTAGTGAATGTCTTGTTCCCAGGTTTCATTGATCATGGCGATGTTCAGTATATTAGTTTGTCAAAAAGCAGAGGTGAGACCTAAGTCTCAGTTCTTCAGCAATGCATGTTCTCAGCTATAAAACTGAGAAAATTCTCAAGCGCTGAAACAAAGACCCTGAGAGGTGTTCTGTGAGCAAAATAACCTAGCTTGTAAGTGGTGACCCAGGCTCAGATAAATGCTGATGACCAAAGTTTAGGAGGTCTCTAAGTCTGGATTGCTGCAACAGCACAATAAAAAAGTTCATGTTAGGAAAGAGTTCACATCTTGGTAAACTATCAAAAATATTTTTATGCCCCTAAAAGTCAAGAGCAAGAAAAGTCTTTTGGTGTTGTCAACACAGCAGACTAGATTATTGTTTTATTTTAAATTACCTCAGTTTTTCTCTAGTAATTTTTTCCCATACAAGCAATGGATTGCTATCACCTGAGAGCTCAGCAGATAGAGCATCACACACATACACTAATGTCATAGGTTTGGTCCTTGGTCTAGGCACATACAGAAACACATTGATGATTCTGACTATCTGTGTGTCTTTTTTTCCCCCTATTCCTTCCTCTAACATTTATAACTAAATAAAAGAAAAATGACAATGGCTTTGTTTTCATGTTTCTGCAGCTTAAATTGCTTGGAAAAATGAATTATTTTTTTCAAAATCTCACCCCAATAGAAAATAAATGGTAAGATTGTAAAGTACCATATGTCCTCATGTATAAGTAGCCTCCCTCTATAGTAGCACCTTAATTTTGGGGCACAAAATTTGAGAAAATGATAATAAATATGAAGAAACAACAAATGCAAGTAAAAATAAAACAACCACTCTATAAGATGCAGCCAGGTTTCAAACCTCACATTTTTAAACATGATGAGTTTTATACATAGGAATATATGGATAGAAACTGCAAATGTCTCTGTGAACATTTCTTTCTTTCCTTTTCTTCTTTTTTCCAGAGTCATAGAGAGAGTGAGAGAGGAATAGATAGGGACAGAAAGACAAGAATGGAGAAAATTTTTTATTATGTGCCAGGTCACAGATCAATCATCATTTCTTCGTAAGGACACCTTAGTTGTTCATTGACTGCTCTGTCATATGTGCCTTGAACAGGGGGCTACAGCTGATCGAGTGACCCCTTGCTTGAGACAGCGACATTAGGATCAAGCTGTTGAGTTTTGAAAAACGAGATGAGCCCATGCTAAAGCTGGCTAATTTGGGATCTAAAATCTTGTTATTGCGCATTTCAGTCAATTGCTCTACCCACTGCACCACTGCCTTGTCAGTCTGTGAATATTTTGATTCTTTTACATTCTGTTGATTTTATTTATTATCCTGGTTCTTAGTATGGGTGGAAAGGCTGTGTATGTTAAGGTTTTATTCCTATAAAATATATTCATCATTACATTTTTTATAGATTTTCTTATGTAGTTTTTTTTTTTCATTAATTTTAAGGTATTTTGCAGCTTTAATTGTGATTTTGAGGGGGGTTATTTAGGATTGTATTTCATTACCTTAAAAAAAGGGATTTTAGTTAATTTCTACTACTGTTTAGTATATTAAGTGTAATGACGACAAGAAACGTGCTTTATATCATTTCTAAGGTTACAGGTAGTTGAAACTTGCTTGAAAGAACATACAGGATTATCTGTGCAAAATGTTTTCCAAGAGCGTTTCCCTGCTGCCACCTCGTGTGCACATTGGAAATAACAGCTCAGATCTGTTCACCTGGAAAAACACAGCAGTTAGGTGTTGTACTTTATCTATCAATGTTGAATCAAAGGCTATCTAGAAAATACTTTCATAACTTGTAAATATAAGGGAGTTCTAGTTATTGTCTGCTACCTGTTTCAATGTTAACTGTAGTGTAAGCAAGAGATACACTTCATATCATTTCAATCTTCTGAAGTTTGCTGGAGCTTGGTCCATAGCACATAAAATATTGGTCTCTGTTACATGTGCTTCTCTGTTGCCACCTCTTTTGCATCTTGGGAATCACGCTTCAGTACAGGTCCAAAGGAAAGTTTTGGTAGATAAGATTTTCTACAACCATTGTTTCCAATTAGTTGCTTCTATGAAGTGTTTCTTTATCTTTAATGGGTTTTTTCCTGGGAATTTATTTTTTCATCTTGTTTTTCTCTTTTCCTTCCAGCCATGCATTTATAAAGCCTTTGAGAGTGCCTTTTTTTATTTTATTTATTTTTAATGGGGTGACATCAGTAAATCAAGATACATATATTTAAAAATAACATATCCAGGTTATCTTGTCATTCAGTTATGTTGCATACCCATCAGCCAAAGTCAGATCGTCCTCTGTCACCCTCTCTCTAGTTCTCTTTGTGCCCCTCCCTCTCCCCCTTCCCTCTCCCTCTCCCCCCTCCCCCCATAACCACCACACTCTTATCAATATCTCTTGGTCTCACTTTTATGTCCCATCTACCTATGGAATAATGCAGTTCCTGGTTTTTTCTGATTTACTTATTTCACTCCGTATAATGTTGTCAAGATCTCACCATTTTGTTATAAATGATCCGATGTCATCATTTCTTATGGCTGAGTAGTATTCCATAGTGTATATGTGCCACATCTTCTTTATCCAGTCATCTGTTGATGGGCTTTTTGGTTGTTTCCATGTCCTGGCCACTGTGAACAATGCTGCAATGAACATGGGGCTGCATGTTTCTTTATGAGTCAATGTTTCTGAGTTTTTGGGGTATATACCCAGTAGCAGGATTGCTGGGTCATAAGGTAGTTCTATTTTCAGTTTTTTGAGGAACCACCATACTTTCTTCCATAATGGTTTTATTACTTTACATTCCCACCAACAGTGGATGAGGGTTCCTTTTTCTCCACAACCTCTCCAACATTTGCTATTACCTGTCTTGTTAATAATAGCTAATCTAAGAGGTGTGAGGTGGTATCTCATTGCAGTTTTGATTTGCATTTCTCTAATAACTAAAGAAGATGAGCATCTTTTCATATATCTGTTGGCCATTTGTATTTCTTCCTGGGAGAAGTGTCTGTTCATATGCTCTTCCCATTTTTTTATTGGATTGTTTGTTTGTTGTTGAGTTTTAGGAGTTCTTTGTATATTTTGGAAATTAGGCCCTTATCTGAGCAGATGTTTAAAAATATCATTTCCCAATTAGTTGGCTGTCTGTTTATCTTCTTATCAGTTTCTCTTGCTGAACAAAAACTTCTTAGTCTGATGTAGTCCCATTCGTTAATTTTTGCTTTCACTTCTCTTGCCTGTGGAGTCAAATTCATAAAATGCTCTTTAAAGCCCAGGTCCATGAGTTTAGTACCTATGTCTTCTTCTATGTACTTTGTTGTTTCAGGTCTTATGTTTAGATCTTTGATCCATTTTGAGTTAAGTTTAGTACAAGGGGACAAACTGTAGTCCAGCTTCATTCTTTTGCATGTGGCTTTCCAGTTTTCCCAGCACCATTTGTTGAAGAGGCTTTCTTTTCTCCATTGTGTGTTGTTGGCCCCTTTATCAAAAATTATTTGACTATATATATGTGGTTTTATTTCTGGGCTTTCTATTCTGTTCCATTTGTCTGAGTGTCTATTTTTCTGCCAATACCATGCTGTTTTGATTGTCGTGGCCCTATAATAGAGTTTGAAGTCAGGTATAGTAATGCCCCCAGATTCATTCTTTTTCTTTAGGATTGCTTTGGCTATTTGGGGCTTTTTATACTTCCATATAAATCTGATTATTTTTTGCTCCATTTCTTTAAAAAATGTCTTTGTAATTATGATAGGAATTGCAATAAATTTGTATATTGCTTTGGGAAATATGGCCATCTTGATTATATTTATTCTACCTAACCAAGAACAAGGAATATTCTTCCATCTCATTATATCTTTTTCGATTTCCCTTAACAATGGTTTATAGTTTTCATTGTATAAGTCCTTTACATTCTTTGTTATGTTTATTCCTAGGTATTTTATTATTTTTTTTTTGTTGCAATCATGAAGGAAATTATTCTTTTGAGTTCATTCTCAAATGTTTCATTGTTGGCATATAGAAAGGCTATTGATTTCTGTATGTTAATTTTGTATCCTGCGACCTTACTGTATTGGCTTATTGTTTCTAGTAGTCTTTTTGTGGATTCTTTGGGGTTTTCGATGTATAGGATCATATCATCTGCAAAAAGTGATACCTTTACTTCTTCTTTTCCGATATGGATGCCTTTTATTTCTTTGTCTTCTCTGATTGCTTTGGCAAGAACCTCTAGTACCACATTAAATAAGAGTGGAGAGAGTGGACAACCCTGTCTAGTTCCTGATTTAAGGGGGAAAGCCTTCTGTTTTGTGCCATTTAATATGATGTTAGCTGATGGTTTATTATATGTGGCCTTTATCATGTTGAGATATTTTCCCTCTATACCCATTTTGTTGAGAGTCTTAAACATAAAACTGTGTTGTATTTTATCAAAAGCCTTTTCTGCATCTATTGATAATATCATGTGGTTCTTGTTCTTTGTTTTGTTGATATGGTGTATTATGTTAACCGTTTTATGTATGTTGAATCATCCTTGAGATTCTGGGATGAATCCCACTTGATCATGATGTATTAATTTTAATATGTTGTTGTATTCGATTTGCCAGTATTTTGTTTAGTATTTTAGCATCTGTATTCATTAGAGATATTGGTCTGTAGTTTTCTTTTTTTGTGCCAACCTTGCCTGGGTTTGGTATAAGGGTTATGTTTGCTTCATAAAATGTGTTTGGAAGTATTGCTTCTTCTTCAATTTTTTGGAAGACTTTCTGTAGAATAGGAACCAAGTCTTCTTTGAAGTTTTGATAAAATTCACTGGTATAGCCGTCTGGGCCTGGACTTTTATTTTTGGGGAGGTTTTTAATGGTTTTTTTCTATTTCTTCTCTACTAATAGGTCTGTTTAGGCTTTCTGCTTCTTCTTGACTCAGTCTAGGAAGGTTGTATTGTTCTAGGAATTTATCCATTTCTTCTAGATTGTTGAATTTAGTGGCATAAAGTTTTTCATAGTATTCTACAATAATTCTATGTATATCTATGATGTCCGTGGTGATTTCTCCTCTTTCATTATAGATTTTGTTTATATGAGTTCTTTCTCTTTTTTCCTTGGTAAGTCTTGCCAAGGATTTGTCAATTTTGTTGATCTTTTCAAAGAACCAGCTCCTTGTACTATTAATTTTTTCTATAGTTTTTCTGTTCTCTATTTCATTTATTTTTGCTCTGATTTTTATTATCTCCTTTCTTCGGCTGGTTTTGGGTTGTCTTTGTTCTTCTTTTTCTAGTTTCTTAAGGTGTGAAGTTAAGTGGTTCACTTGGGCTCTCTCTTGTTTGTTCATATAGGCCTGAAGTGATATGAACTTCCCTCTTATCACTGCTTTTGCTCCATCCCATAGATTCTGATATGTCGTATTGTCATTTTCATTTGTCTGTATATGTCTTTTGATCTCTGCACTTATTTCTTCCTTGACCCATTCATTTTTTAAGAGTATGTTATTTAGTTTCCACATTTTTATGGGATTTTTTCCCTCTTTTTTGCAGTTGAATTCTAGTTACAAGGCTTTATGACCAGAAAATATGCTGCGAACAACTTCGATTTTTCTGAATTTGCTGATGTTGTTTTTGTGGCCCAACATATGGTCAATTCTTGAGAATGATCCATGTACATTGGAGAAAAATGTATACTCAGTCACTTTGGGATGAAATGTCCTGTAGATGTCTATCATATTCAGGTGCTCTAGTTTTTTGTTTAAGGCCGCTATATCTTTGTTGATTCTCTGTTTGGATGACCGATCTAGAGCCATCAGCAGTGTATTGAGGTCTGCAAGTATGATTTTATTTTTGTCAGATTTTGTTTTAAGGTCAATAAGAAGCTGTCTTATATATTTTGGTGCTCCTTGGTTTGGTGCATGTATATTAAGGATTGTTATGTCTTCTTGATTCAGTGTCCCCTTAGCCATTATGAAATGGCCATTTTTGTCTCTGAGTACTTTTGCTGTCTTGTAGTCAGCATCATCAGATATGAGTATTGCTACGCCTGCTTTTTTGTGGATGTTATTTGCTTGGAGTATTGTTTTCCAGCCTTTCACTTTGAATTTGTTTTTATCCTTGTTACTTAGATGAGTTTTTTGTAGGCAGCATACAGTTGGATTTTCTTTTTTGATCCATTCGGCTACTCTGTGCCTTTTTATTGGTGAGTTTAATCCATTTACATTTAGTGTAATTATTGACACTTGTGAGTTCCTTATTGCCATTTTATAGATTGCTTTCTGTTAGTTTTTTGTCTTGTTTAATTCTTCTCTTTCGTTTTTCTATCTTTTGTTTTTATTTGTTTGTGTTCCATACATCTTTCCTCTGTTGCTATCTTTTTTAAATCATGTGCTTCTGTGGTGGTTTTTTCAATGGTGGTTACCATTAACTAATGAAAAAGGTTCCTACCCTGTTCATTGTAGTGCACTATTTTGTGAGTACTTTTGCACTCCATCGCCCTTTGCTACTGTTAATCTCCATCCTCTCCCCCCCCCCTTTCTTATTGTTGTCACAGTTTAAAGTTGGTTTTGTTATGTTCTTCTTGGAGCTTTTACTTGTGGCTTTGTTGTTGTTTTTTTATTCTTTGTATCTGATTGGAGAACCCCCTTTAGTATTTCCTGGAGTGAGGGTTTTCTGGTGATAAATTCTCTCATCTTTTCTGTATCTGTGAATGTTTTTATTTCTCCTTCATATTTGAAGGATAGCTTTGATGGGTATAGTATTCATGGCTGAAAGTTCCTCTCTTCAATACTTTAAATATTGGGGTCCACTCTCTTCTAGCTTGTAGAGTTTCTGTTGAGAAATCTGATGATAATCTAATGGGCCTTCCTTTATATGTTGTATTCTTCTTTTTCCTGGCTGCCTTGAGAATTTTTTCTTTGCAGTTGGTTTGTGCCTATTTTATTATGATGTGCCTTGAAGTAGGTTTGTTGGGGTTAAGAAAACTTGGAGTTCTGTTTGCTTCTAGAATTTGAGGTTTTAGTTCTTTCCACATGCTTGAGAAGTTCTCATCTATTATTTGTTTGAGTATGTTCTCCATTCCATTTTCTTTCTCTTCTTCCTATGATATACCTATTATTCTTATGTTATTCTTTTTGATGGAGTCAGATAATTCCTGTAGGGCTATCTCATTTTTTTTTAATTTTTGAATCTCTTTCTTCTTCTCTTTGTTGAGCCTCAAGTTGCTTGTCTTCTATTTCACTAATCCTCTCTTCTATCTGGCCTGTTCTATTAGCTAAGCTTGTTACCTTGTTTTTCAGCTCATGAATTGAGTTTTTCATCTCTGTTTGATTTGTTTTTATAGTTTCAATTTCCTTAGAGATATACTCTTTGTGTTCATCAAGTTGTTTTCTGAGCTCCCTAAATTGCCTTTCTGTGTTTTCTTGTATATCTGTGAGTATTTTTAGGATTTCTATTTTAAATTCTCTGTCGCTTAACTCCAAGGTTTCCAATATCTTAAATTTTTTCTCCATAGATTTTTCCTCATCTCTCTGTTACCTCTCTTTCTTTTGTATCCATGATATTCGATATTCTCTTCTTTAATGGCATCTGAGGGTGGTTTTCTTGATAGTATTAATGAGATTTTATAAGGAATAAAAAGATAAAAAAATAAAAATAAATAAAAAATTAAGTTTATTTCAAATTTGTCATTAAATAAAGAAAAATAAAATAAGATAAAAATTTGAGAAAAAAGGAAATTATTCCTTCCCCTCCTTTTTTCCTCTCCTCTCCTCTCCCCTCTTTCTTGAGAAAATCTTGTGATGAACTGTGAATTATATTGTATTAAGTAGAACAAACAATACCTGTAGCGGAGGGCCTGAATTGGGGAGAAATTACAAAGGGGTAAAGGAAAAAGAAAAAAAGGAAAAAGAAATAAATAAATAAAAGAAAAAAATATATATATATATATATAAAAGGGGGGGCAGTGTAGACCCACAAAAAGCAAATAAGAAAAAATTTTGGGTCAAGAATAAAATGATTTGCTTTTAGGTGTTGGCTGACTCAGAGTATGATGAGAGGAATAAGAGGGAAACAGGAAAAGGGGGTGGAAAATTAAAAAATTACTATTGTATTTAGTGGAACAAGAACTAGATAAAATGGAGAGCCAGCGATGGGAGCACTGCTAATGTGTTAAAAAGGTGAAGTAAAAACCCTCCAAAATGCCACAAACTTAAGTTTGAGTCCCAGATAAAATAATTTGTTCGTTATTGAGGTTTGAATGAGAGAAGACATAAAGGAGAAAGGAAGAGACTAATATAGAAGAAGAAAAGAGAGAGAGAGAGAGAGAGAAAAGATGGAACCACTAAAAGAAGAAAACAGAAAAAGGAGGAGAGAGAATGAGTGAGTTAGAGGTTTTGGACTGCAACCCTCATAGGGAGAAAGAAGGAGAAAAGAAAAGATAATGGGAGATGTAACACTTATGGGTAGTGTAGTTCAAAGAGAGGCGAGAGTAAGCCTGAGAGAGAATTAAATGACCAAATTGGAATGGAAAAAAAAGAACAAAAAATCAAGAATGAAGAAAAGAGACACAGATGAACAAATATAATAAAATGGGATAGGTTATAAAGTCTGCAGATTATTCTTGATTTTGAGAGGTTATCATCTTGCTTTTTCTTTTCTGTCTCTCTTCCTGGTCAGTGACTTTGTACCCCAGGTTCTGTCCCTGTGGCACGCTCTGGAAGAGGTTTGCAGTTGATAATTCTCTATGGCGATGTCATGTATTGGGCTTCAGTCTTGTTGGCAGTCGAGGCTCATTAGTGTTAATTGGCTCCAACAGTGAGCGGGTCTCTCACTGTGAGAGTGTTCCTGGAGCCTCTCTCCTAGTCTTTCCTTCCACAATTAGAAGCCTGATAATCTAGCTATGGGGTTGCTGCTGCATTGGCCTGGATAATAAGAGGCTCAAAGAGCTGGCAACTCCCCACTCTATTCCCACTCAGCACTGGGCTCTGAGTAAGGCTCAGTCAGTCAGAGCTGCTAGCATAATCAGGCGGGGCTTCCGCCCACTCAAAGACCTCTGGCTCTGCACCTCTGTGGGATAACATGGGTGCCCACTCCTGAGGCGTTCAGGGGAATCTCTTGCCCACTCTCCATGCGTGCCCACCAGGATGTCAGACCAGCCGTGTCAAACTTGTCACACTTCAAGTTAAATCCCTATCCGCATGGAAAAGATTGAGCATTGGAATTGGCTCTTGCTCTATCCCTCTCCGAGGCCCCCTCAGGGTGCTGGGGCAGCTCAGAGATTCCTCTCCTGACCCGCTCACAGGCCTCTGACTCTACTCCTCTGTGGGAAAACACGGGCGCTCACCCCTGGGGAGTTCGGAGGAATCTCTTGCCCACTCTCCGTGGGCACCGACCTGGATATCAGGCCAGTTGGAATTAGGCTTTCTCTCACTCCGAGAAAGCCCTCTGCCCACATGGAAAAGTTACAGCGTTGGAATTGGCTTTTGCTCTGTCCCCGTGCATCTTTCCCATGGCGCTGGGGCTTCCGCTCCTGGCCCACTCACAGGTCTCAGACTCTGCTCCTCTGTGGGAAAACACGGGCTCCTACCCCTGAGGAGTTCAGAGGAACCTCCTGCCCACTCTCCATGCGTGCTGACCAGAATATCAGGCTCAGGCGGGAAGCCTATCACTCCGAGAAAGCCCTCCTCCTGCTTAGAAAAGTTCCACCGTTGGAGTTGGCTCCAGCTCCCTCCCCATGCCCGGTCCCCGCAGGGTGCTGGGGCTCCTAGGAGATTCCGCTTTTTGCTCACACAGAGGCCTCTGACTCTGCTTCTCTGTGGGTTAGCATGGGCGGCGCCCACCCCTGAAGTGTTCGTAGGAATCTCTTGCCCACTATCCACGCACACGTGCCGAACAGGAGATGGGGAAATTGGCTGCCCGACTTGTCTTTCTTTGTCTGGGTTTGGCGCACGTGTTAGCTTGAATTGCCCAGGAATTTCCGTGGCTTGGATCTCCGTGCCACAGCCTGGTTTGGCTGTTTGTACCGCGGCCTTGATCTATTCACTCCCTATGCCCACCTTAGTTTCTATATTCTCAGTTCTCAGTGAAAGCCGTCCTGTTTGGATTAGAGAGGAAGGTGGAGCATTTCTTACTCCCTGTTTCCCCCGGGGCTTGACCATATATCTAGCCAATCTTTTGCTCGACCCTACCTTCGGGTATGTTGTGAAGCATGTGAAGACTCCAAGGATAGGTTTTTCTGTTTCTGGTTGAAGAACTTGTTGAGTTTATGGGGAGATTTTTGGTATCACTTCCTACCGCGCCACCACTGTGACATCATCCTCCGAAAGTGCCCTTCTTATACCAGGCACTGTGCTAAGAGCTCATGTCCCTGCACTCAGTCTTTTTCCATTCTTCTATTTTTACATCTATCTTTTGAACTTCTTTAATTTAAATCTACTTAATGTATTGTAAATTATGATGTGCTTTGATTTGACAAGTATATAGTATTTTAACAGCTTTTTATTATGAAAATGGCATTCTTATTGCAGAAATGCAAAAAAATAATAAGATAAACAAAACAACAAATTTTCATACATAGATATCAACTGTTAACTTTAGCCATTTTCTTTCCATATTCTTTGTGTACCAAATATATTTCCCTATGTATATGTACTCAGATACATTGGGTGCGTGTACCAATGTGTGCATAGATGTGCATCGCACGTGAGCATAACTCTTTGTTTCAATATTGTCTGTCATTTGTGAATATTTGTGTATGTATGCAAATAAATATGTATTCAGTCTTCCAGTAAAAACTTATGAAATTTTCATTATATGCCAGGCACTGTGCTCGACACTGGTTGCCAATAGTGAATGGGAGAGACTCTCTTTCTGTCTTTATGGATATTACACTGTCATGGAGTAGAAAGAAGAAGGAAAAATTATACATAAATAATTATGTTTTGTGAAAAACACTGGATTTGGTAGTGCAATACCTTTGGTCCCAGTTGTGATTGATCGTGGCATGGTTAAGTATATCATTTTCTCGGAAAACAGAGCAGAGACATAAGTCTTGGTTCTTCAGGAATGCATGATCTCAGCTATAAAGCTGAGAAAATTTATAAGTGATGCAACAAATACCCTGGGAGGTGTTCTGTGACCAAAAGTACCTAAATTGTAAGTGCTGACCAGGCTCAGATAAATTCTGAAAACCAAAGCTTAGGAGGTTTCTCAGTCTGGACTGCTGCCACGGCACAAGAAAAAGTGCATGTTAGCAAAAGTTTGCATTCGTGTTCAACAATCAGAAATACTGATTGTATATGCCCCTAACTGACAAGAGCCTAGGAAATCTTCTGATGTTGTCACCACAGCAGACTAGATTATTATTTTATTTTTTATTTGCCTCAGGTTGTCTCTAGTAATTTTGTCCTCCTAGAGACAAAGGCTTGCTTACACCAGAGAGCTCACAAGTTAGAGTATCACACTCATACAGTAATGTCATAGAATTGGTCCCGGTTCAAGGCACATACAGAAACAGATTGATGTTTTAACTGTCTGTCTTTTTCCCCCCACTTCCTCTATCTAACAATAAAAATTAAATAAAAGAAAAAATGACAATGGCTATTTTTTTGTTATTTTCGCAGCTTAAATTGCATAGAAGAATGAATTATGTTTTTCAAAATCTCACCACAAGAGAAAATAGGTAGTAAGTTTAAAAAAGTACCATATATCCCCATGCATAACATGCCTCCCTGTAGAAGATGCACCTTCATTTTTGGGCACAAAATTTGAGAAAATGATAACAAATGCAAAGGAACAAAAATGCAAGTAAAATATACTACACCACTGTATAAGATGCACCCAGTTTTCAAACCACACATTTTTCAAAAAAGATGAATCTTAAATGAGGGCAAACATGGTATACACCAGCCGAATATCTCTGTGAACCCCTTCTTTCTTTCTTTCTTTCTTTCTTTCTTTCTTTCTTTCTTTCTTTCTTTCTTTCTTTCTTTCTTTCTTTCTTTTCTTTTCTTTTCTTTTTACAGAGACAGTGAGAGAGTCAGAGAAAGGGATAGATAGGGACACACAGACAGGAAGGTAAAGAGTTTTTGTTTTTTTTATTATATGCCAGGTCACAGATCAATCATCAGTTTTTTGTTGTGACACCTTAGTTGCTCATTGACTGCTCTCTCATTGTGCCTTGACCAGGAAACTACAGCTGACAAGTAACCTCTTGCTCAAGCCACTGATCCCATTGGGCTAAACTGGTGAGCTTTGCTTAAACCAGATAAGCCCACGCTCAAGCTGGCGACCTTGGGATCTCAAACCTGGGTCCTCCGAATTCTAGTTAAATGCTCTATCCACGGCACCACCGCCTCCTCAGGCTGCAAAAATAATTATCTTTTCCTTTCTCTGGATTTTGTTTAGTATCCTGTTTCATAGTATGGGTTCTAACATTGTGTATTTTAAGGTTTTATTCTACTAAAATGTAAGCATCACAACATTTTTCCATAGGTTTTCTTATGGAGTTTTTATTTCCATTAAGTTTAAAGTATTTTGTAACTGGAATTTTGATTTTGAGCAGGGGTTATTTAGGAGTAAATTTCTTTTTTTTTTTTTTTTTTTGTATTTTTCTGAAGCTGGAAACGGGGAGAGACAGTCAGACAGACTCCCACATGCGCCCGACCGGGATCCACCCGGCACGCCCAACAGGGGTGATGCTCTGCCCACCAGGGGGCGATGCTCTGCCCCTCTGGGGCGTCGCTCTGCCACGACCAGAGCCACTCTAGCGCCTGGGGCAGAGGCCAAGGAGCCATCCCCAGGGCCCGGGCCATCTTTTGCTCCAATGGAGCCTTGCCTGCGGGAGGGGAAGAGAGAGACAGAGAGGAAGGAGGGGTTGGGGGTGGAGAAGCAAATGGGTGCTTCTCTTATGTGCCCTGGCTGGGAATCGAACCCAGGTCCCCCACACGCCAGGCCGATGCTCTACCGCTGAGCCAACCAGCCAGGGCCAGGAGTGAATTTCTTAACTTAAAAAAGGAAGGGTTTTTTAGTTAGTTTTTATTACTGATTTCTAGAGTAAGTGTAATGAGAAGAAGACACATGCTTTATGTCATTTCAAAGGTTTGAGGTAGTTGAAACATGCTTGAAAGAATATAAAGGATTGTCTGTGGGAAATGTTTTCCAAGCGCGCTTCTCTGCTGCCACCTCGTATTCACCTTGGAAAAACAGCTCAGAGCAGTTCACCTGAAAAAACACAGCATTTGGGAGTTGTGCTTTATCTATCAATGTTGAAACCAAGACTATTTAGAAGATAATTTTATTTCTTGTAAATATAAGGAATTTTCAGTTACTGTTTGCTACTTGTTTCAACGTTAACTCTAGTGAAAGCAATAGACATATTTGATATTATTTCAATCTCTGAAGTTGGCTGAAACTTGCTGCACAGCACATACAATAATGGTCTCTTTTACTTGTGATTCTCTGCTGCCACCTCGTGTGCATCTTGGGAATCACGCCTCAGAAGAGATCCAAAGGAAAGAAATAGTAGAGAGGATTGTCTACAAACGTTGATTCCAATTTGCCGGTTCTGTAAATATTTTGTCTATACTTAGTGATTTGATTACTGGGAATCTATCAGTTCACCTTGTTTTTCTTCTTGCCTTCCAGCAATGCTTTCATAAAACTTTTGAATGTTCCCATCATATACCAGGCACTGCGCTAGGAACTCTGTGATTAGTTGGTGCACTCAATGTCTTCTCATTCTACTACTTTTACTTCTGCTTTTGGACTCCTTTATTTAAATCTTATTAATGTATTGTAAAATAAGATGTGCTTTGATTTAAAAGCATGTTGTGTGTAATTGCTTTTTTGTTATAAAAACTGTATTCTTATTGCAGAAGTGCAAGAAAAAATGAATAGATTACAAAACAGCAAATTTTCATCCAGAGATAACTACTGTTAATATTATGACATTATCTTTCCATATTCTTAGTGTACCTATTATATTTCTATATCTATACATAGTAAGGTACATTTGGTGTGCATAAATTTGTGTGTAGATGTGCATTGCATATGAGCATATCTCTCTGGGTCCACAGTTTCTATCATTTGTGTATACCTGTGTATGCATGCAAATTACTATTTATTCTTTCATTCATTAAACACTGATTGTATTTCTATTATGTTCCAGGCATTGTGCTCTACACTATTTGCCTACAGTGAAAGAGACAAACTGTCTATATAAATAATACACCGTCATGTTGTAGACAGAGTTGGAAAAATGTGCATACATAAAATAATTATAAGTTGTGAAAAGCACTGGATATATTAGTGCAATATCTTGTCCCCAGGTTTCATTGATTGTGGCAATGTTCAGTATATAAGTTTCTCAAAAGGCAGAGCTGAGACCTAAGTCTCAATTCTTCAGCAATGCATGTTCTCAGTTATAAAACTGAGAAAATTCTCAAGCACTGAATCAAAGACCCCTGGAAGTGTTCTGTGATCAAAAGAGCCTAGCTTGTAAGTGGTGATACAGGCTCAGATAAATTCTGATGTCCAAAGCTTAGGAGGTCTCTCAGTCTGGACTGCTGCAACAGCACAAGAAAAAAGTGCATGTTACGAATGGGGTCACATCGTGGTAAACAATCAGAGATATTTTTTTTTGCCCCTAACAGTCAAGAGCAAAGAAAAGTCTTCTTTTGTTGTCACCACAGCAGAGTAGATTTTTATTTTATTTTTAATTACCTCAGTTTTTCTCTAGTAATTTCCCCCCTAAATACAATGTCTTGCTATCACCAGAGAGCTCAGTAGATAGAGCATCACACACATACACGAAGGTCATAGGTTTGGTCCTTGGTCTAGGCACATACAGAAACACATTGATATTTCTGACTGTGTGTCTTTTTCCCCCCTCTTCCTCACTCTAAAATTAATAACTAAATAAACCAAAAATGACAATGGCTTTTTTTTGGTGTTTTTGCAGCTTAAATTTCTTAGAGGAATGAATTATTTTTTTCAAAATCTCACCCCAAGAGGAAATAAGTGGTAAGGTTGTAAAGTACCATATCTCCCCATGTATCAGTAGCCTCCCTCTATAAGTAGCACCTTAATATTGGGGCACAAAATTTGAAAAAATGATAACACATGTGAAGAAACAGGAAATGCAAGTAAAAATACAATAACCACTGTATACAATGCACCCAGTTTTCAAACCACACTTTTTTAAAAATGATGAGTTTTATACATAGGAATATATGGATAGAAACTCCAAATGTCTCTGTGAACATTTCTTTCTTTCATTTTTTTCTTTTTTCCAGAGTCATAGAGAGAGTGAGAAAGAGGTATAGATAGGGACAGACAGTCAAGAATGGAGAAAATTTTTTATTATGTGGCAGGTCACAGATCAATCATCATTTTTTCGTAAGGACACCTTAGTTGTTCATTGACTGCTCTCTCATACGTGCTTTGACCAAGCAGCTACAGCTGACCGAGTGTCCCCTTGCTCAAGACAGTGACATTGGGATGAAGCTGTTGAGCTTTGCTTAAATGAGATGAGCCCATGCTCAAGCTAGTGAATTTGGGACCTCAAATCTGGGTACTGCGCATTCCAGTCAAAAGCTCTACCCACTGCACCACTCCCTTGTCTATCTGTGTACATTTTGTTTCTTTTTCATTCTCTGGATTTTATTTAGTATCCTGGTTCTTAGTATTGGTGGAAAAACTGTGTATTTCAATGTTTTATTCCTCTTAAATGTATTCATCACTACATTTTTCTATAGAATTTCTTATGTAGTTTTCCTTTTCATTAATTTAAAGTATTTTTCAGCTTTAATTGTGATTTTGAGGGGGGGTTATTTAGGAGTGTATTTCATTACCTTAAAAAAAGGGGATTTTATTAAATTTCTATTACCATTTAGTATATTATATGTAATGACAACAATAATGTAATGTGCTTTATATCATTTCTATGGTTAGAGGTAGTTCAACCTTGCTTGAAAGAACATACAGGATTATCTGTGGTAAATGTTTTCCAAGAGAGCTTCCCTGGTGCCACCTCGTCTGCACCTTGGAAATAACAGCTCAGAGCAATTCACCTGGAAAAACATTTCAGTTGGGTGTTGTGCATTATCTATCAATGTTGAATCAAAGGCTATCTAGAAGATACTTTCATACCTTGTAAATATAAGGGAGTTCTAGTTACTGTTTGCTACCTGTTTCAATGTTAACTGTAGCATAAGCAAGAGATACACTTCATATCATTTCAATCATCTGAAGTTTGCTGGAACTTGCTCCATAGCACATAACATATTGGTCTCTGTTACATGTGCTTCTCTGCTACCACCTCTTCTGCATCTTGGGAATCACGCTTCAGTACAGGTCCAAATAAAAGTTTTGGTAGATAAGATTGTCTACAACCATTGTTTCCAGGTAGCCGCTTCTGTGAAGTGTGTCTTTAACTTTAGTGTTTTTTTTCTGGGAATCTAACATTTCATCTTGTTTTTCTTTTTTCCTTCCAGCCATGCATTCATAAAGCATTTGAAAGTACCCTTCATATACCAGGCACTGTGCTAAGAGCTCATGTCCTTGCATTCAGTCACTTTCCATTCTACTATTTTTACATCTGTCTTTTGAACTTCTTTTATTTAAATCTACTTAGTGTATTGTAAATTATGATGTGCTTTGATTTGACAAGTATATATTATTTGAATACTTTTTATTATAAAAACGGTGTTCTTATTGCAGAAATATCAAAAAAATAAGAAAAACGAAACAACAAATTTTCATACATAGATATCAACTGTTAACTTTAGCAATTTTCTTTCCATAGTCTTTGTGTAGCTATTATATTTTCTATGAATATGTACTCAGGTACATTTGGTGTGTGTACCCAATGTGTGCATAGATGTGCATCACACGTGAGCATACCTCTCTGTTTCAATAGTGTCTGTCATTTGTGGATATTTATGTACGTAAGCAAATGAATATTTATTCAATCTTCCAGTAAAAACTTATTGAATTTTTATTATATGCCAGGCACTGTGCTTGACACTGGTTGCCATAGTGAATGGGAGAGACTCACTTTCTGTCTTTATAGATATGAAACGGTCATGGAGTGGAAAGAGGAAGGAAAAAGTATACAGAAAAAAATGAAAAAGTTGTGACAAGCACAGGATTTGGTAGTGCAATACTTTTGTCCCAGTTGTGATTGATCGTGTCATGGTTAAGAATATCATTTTCTTTTTTTTTTTTTTTAAATAAATTTTTATTAATGGTAATGGGATGACATTAATAAATCAGGGTACATATATTCAAAGAAAACAAGTCTAGGTTATTTTGTCATTAAATTATGTTGCATACCCCTCGCCCAAAGTCAGATTGTCCTTCGCCACCCTCTATCTAGTTCTCTGTGCCCCTCCCCCTCCCCCTA
Organism: Saccopteryx leptura; assembly: GCF_036850995.1. Taxonomy (NCBI): domain Eukaryota; kingdom Metazoa; phylum Chordata; class Mammalia; order Chiroptera; family Emballonuridae; genus Saccopteryx; species Saccopteryx leptura. The sequence goes on along the minus strand of NW_027095706.1, from coordinate 230,163 downwards.
ACTCTCCCCCTGTCCTCCCTCCCCCCACCCCTGGTAACCACCACACTCTTGTCCATGTCTCTTAGTCTCATTTTTATGTTCCACCAATGTATGGAATCATGTAGTTCTTGTTTTTTTCTGATTTACTTATTTCACTCCTTATAATGTTATCAAGATCCCACCATTTTGCTGTAAATGATCTGATGTCATCGTTTCTTATGGCTGAGGAGTATTCCATAGTGTATATGTGCCACATCTTCTTTATCCAGTCTTCTATTGAAGGGCTTTTTGGTTGTTTCCATGTCTTGGCCACTGTGAACAGTGCTGCAATGAACATGGGGCTACATGTGTCTTCACGTATCAATGTTTCTGAGGTTTTGGGGTATATACCCAGTAGAGGGATTGCTGGGTCATAAGGTAGTTCTATTTGCAGTTTTTTGAGGAACCACCATACTTTCCTCCATAATGGTTGTACTACTTTACAGTCCCACCAACAGTGAATGAGGGTTCCTTTTTCTCCACAGCCTCTCCAACATTTGCTATTACCCGTCTTGTTGATCATAGCTAATCTAACAGGGGTGAGGTGGTATCTCATTGTAGTTTTGATTTGCATTTCCCTAATAACTAATGAAGCTGAGCATTTTTTCATATATCTGTTGGCCATTTGTAACTCTTCCTGGGAGAAGTGTCTATTCATGTCTTCTTCCCATTTTTTTATTGGATTGTTTGTTTGTTTGTTGTTGAGTTTTATGAGTTCTTTGTAAATTTTGGAAATTAGGCCCTTATCTGAGCTGTTGTTTGAAAATATAATTTCCCATTTAGTTGGCTGTCTGTTTATTTTGATATCAGTTTCTCTTGCTGAGCAAAAACTTTTTATTCTGATGTAGTCCCATTCATTTATCTTTGCCTTCACTTCTCTTGCCATTGGAGTCAAGTTCATAAAATGTTCTTTAAAACCCAGGTCCATGAGTTTAGTACCTATGTCTTCTTCTATGTACTTTATTGTTTCAGGTCTTATATTTAGGTCTTTGATCCATTTTGAATTAATTTTAGTACACGGGGACAGGCTGTAGTCGAGTTTCATTCTTTTGCATGTGGCTTTCCAGTTTTCCCAACACCATTTGTTGAAGAGGCTTTCTTTTCTCCATTGTGTGTTGTTGGCCCCTTTATCAAAGATTATTTGACCATATATATGTGGTTTTATTTCTGGGCTTTCTATTCTGTTCCATTGGTCTGAGTGTCTATTTTTCTGCCAATACCATGCTGTTTTGATTATTGTGGCCCTATAATATAGTTTAAAGTCAGGTATTGTAATGCCCCCAGCTTCATTCTTTTTTCTTAGGATTGTTTTGGCTATTCGGGGTTTTTTATAGTTCCATATAAATCTGATGATTTGTTGTTCCATTTCTTTAAAAAATCTCATAGGGATTTTGATGGGAATTGCATTAAATTTGTATATTGCTTTGGGTAATATGGCCATTTTGATTATATTTATTCTTCCTATCCAAGAACAAGGAATATTTTTCCATCTCATTGTATCTTTTTCGATTTCCCTTAACAATGCTTTGTAATTTTCATTATATAGGTCCTTTACATTCTTTGTTATGTTTATTCCTAGGTATTTTATTTTTTTTGTTGCAATCGTGAAGGGGATTATTTTTTTGAGTTTGTTTTCTAATATTTCATTGTTGGCATAGAGAAAGGCTATGGACTTCTGTATGTTAATTTTGTATCCTGCGACCTTACTGTATTGGTTTATTGTTTCTAATAATCTTTTTGTGGAGTCCTTCGGGTTTTCGATGTATAGGATCATATCATCAGCAAAAAGTGATACCTTTACTTCTTCTTTTCCAATATGGATGCCTTTTATTTCTTTGTCTTGTCTGATTGCTCTGGCCAGAACTTCTAGCACCACGTTAAATAAGAGTGGAGAGAGTGGACAACCCTGTCTTGTTCCTGATTTAAGGTAGAAAGTCCTCAGTTTTTTGCCGTTTAAAATGATGTTGGCTGATGGTTTATCATATATGGCCTTTATCATGTTGAGATATTTTCCTTCTATACCCATTTTGTTGAGAGTCTTAAACATAAAATTGTGTTGTATTTTATCAAAAGCCTTTTCTGCATCTATTGATAAGATCATGTGGTTTTTGTTCTTTGTTTTGTTGATGTGGTGTATTACGTTAACCGTTTTGCGTATGTTGAACCATCCTTGAGATTCTGGGATGAATCCAACTTGATCATGATGTATTATTTTTTTAATATGTTGTTGTATTCGATTTGCCAGTATTTTGTTTAGAATTTTAGCATCTGTATTCATTAGAGATATTGGTCTGTAGTTTTCTTTCTTTGTGCCATCCTTGCCAGGTTTTGGTATGAGGGTTATGTTGGCCTCATAAAATGTGTTTGGAAGTATTGCTTCTTCTTCAATTTTTTGGAAGACTTTGAGTAGAATAGGAACCAAGTCTTCTTTGAATGTTTGATAGAATTCACTAGTATAACCGTCTGGGCCTGGACTTTTATTTTTGGGGAGGTTTTTAATAGTTTTTTCTATTTCCTCCCTGCTGATTGGTCTGTTTAGGCTTTCTGCTTCTTCATGACTCAGTCTAGGAAGGTTGTATTGTTCTAGGAATTTATCCATTTCTTCTAGATTGTTGTATTTGGTGGCATATAATTTTTCATAGTATTCTACAATAATTCTTTGTATATCTATGATGTCTGTGGTGATCTCTCCTCTTTCATTTTGGATTTTATTTATTTGAGTCCTGTGCCTTTTTTCCTTGGTAAGTCTTGCTAAGGGTTTGTCAATTTTGTTGATCTTTTCAAAGAACCAGCTCCTTGTTTTATTAATTTTTTCTATAGTTTTTCTGTTCTCTATTTCATTTATTTCTGTTCTGATTTTTATTATCTCCTTTCTTCGGCTGGTTTTGGGTTGTCTTTGTTCTTCTTTTTCTAGTTCCTTAAGGTGTGAAGTTAAGTGGTTTATTTCGGCTCTCTCTTGTTTGTTCATATAGGCCTGAAGTGATATGAACTTTCCTCTTATTACTGCTTTTGCTGCTTCCCAGAGATTCTGATAGAATATCATTTTCTAAGAAGGCAGTGTTGATACATAAGTCTTGGTTCTTCAGAAATACGTGATCTCAGCTATAAAATTGTGAAAATTTACAAGTGATTCAAGAAATACCCTGGAAGGTGTTCTGTGACCAAAAGAACCTAAATTGTAAGTGCTGACCAGGCTCAGATAAATTCCAAAAACCAAAACTTAGGAGGTTTCTCAGTCTGGACTGCTGCCACGGAACAAGAAAATGTGCATGTTAGGAAATATGTGAATTCGTGCTCAACAATCAGAAATACCGGTTATATATGCCCCTGAATGACAAGAGCCTAGGAAAGTCTTCTGATGTTGTCATCACAGCAGTCTAGATTATTTTATTTTTTATTTGCCTCATGTTGTCTCTAGTAATTTTGTCCACCTAGACACAATAGCTTGCTTACACCAGAGAGCTCACTAGTTAGAGAATCACACTCATACAGTAATGTCATAAGATTGGTCCCGGTTCAAGGCATATACAGAAACAGATTGATGTTTCTGACTGTCTGTGTGTCTTTTTCCCCACACTTCCTCTCCCTAACATTAAAAAGTAAATAAAAGAGAAAATGACAATGGCTATTTTTTTTTGTTTTTTCAGCTTAAATTGTATAGAAGAATGAATTTTGTTTTTTAAAATCTCACCACAGGAGAAAATATGTAGTAAGTTTTAAAGTACCATATTTCCCCATGCATAATTTGCCTCGCAGTAGAAGACACACCTTCATCACACCATTTTTCCATAGGTTTTCTTATGGAGTTTTTATTTCTATTAAGTTTAAAGTATTTTGTAACTTGAACTTTGATTTTGAGCAGGAGTTATTTAGGAGTGAATTATTTATCTTAAAAAAGAAAGTGTTTTGCCCTGGCCGGTTGGCTCAGCGGTAGAGCGTCGGCCTAGCGTGCGGAGGACCCAGGTTCGATTCCTGGCCAGGGCACACAGGAGAGGTGCCCATTTGCTTCTCCACCCCTCTGCCGCACTTTCCTCTCTGTCTCTCTCTTCCCCTCCCGCAGCCAAGGCTCCATTGGAGCAAAGATGGCCCGGGCGCTGGGGATGGCTCTGTGGCCTCTGCCCCAGGCGCTAGAGTGGCTCTGGTCGCAATATGGTGACGCCCAGGATGGGCAGAGCATCGCCCCATGGTGGGCGTGCCGGGTGGATCCCGGTCGGGCGCATGCGGGAGTCTGTCTGACTGTCTCTCCCCGTTTCCAGCTTCAGAAAAGTGAAAAAAAAAAAAAAAAGTGTTTTTAGTTAGTTTTTATCACTGATTTCTAGAGTAAGTGTAATGAGAAGTAGAAACATGCTTTATATCATTTCAATGGTTTCAGGTAGTTGAAAATTGCTTGAAAGAAAATACAGGATTGTCTGTGAAATTGTTTTCAAAGTGCGCTTCTCTGCTGCCACCTCGTGTTCACCTTGGGAATAACATTTCAGAGCAGTTCACTTGAAAAAACATAGGAGTTGGGAGTTGTGCTTTATCTATCAATGTTGAAAACAAGAGTATTTAGAAAATACTTTCATAACTTGTAAATATAAAGAATTTCCAGTTACTGTTTGCTACTCGTTTCAAAGTCAACTCTATAGAAAGCAATAGACATATTTGATATTATTTCAATCCTCTGAAGTTGGCTGAAAATTGCTGCATAGCATATACAATAATGGTCTCTCTTACATGTGCTTCTCTGCTGCCACCTCGTGTGCATCTTGGGAATCACACCTCAGAATAGATCCAAAGGAAAGAAATAGTAGAGAGCATTGTCTACAAACGTTGATTCCAATTTGCCAGTTCTGTAAATATTTTGTGTATTCTTAGTGATTTGATTTCTGGGAATTTATCAGTTCACCTTGTTTTTCTTCTTTCCTTCCAGCAATGCTTTCATAAAGTCTTTGAATGTTCCCATCATATACCAGGCACTGTGCTAGGAAATCTGTGAGAAGTTGGTGTACTCAATATCTTCCCATTCTACTATTATTACTTCTGCTTTTGGACTCCTTTATTTAAATCGTCTTAATGTATTGTAAAATAAGATGTGTTTTGATTTAAAAAGTATGTTCAATGTAACTTCATTTTTATTATAAAAACTGTATTCTTATTTCAGAAGTGCAAGAAAACTGAATAGAATAGAAAACAACAAATTTTTATCCAGAGATAACTACTGTTAATATTATGACATTTTCTCTCCATATTCTTAGTGTACCTATTATACTTGTATATCTATACATACTATGGTACATTTGGTGTGCATACATCGGTGTGTAGATGTGCATTGCATATGAGCATATCTCTCTGGGTCCACAGTTTCTATCATTTGTGGATACTTGTGTGTGCATTCAAATAAGTATTTATTCCTTCATGCACTAAACAACTTTTTGTGTTTCTATTATGTTCCAGGCACTGTGCTCTCCACTGGTTGCCTATAGTGAAAGAGACAGACTGTCTTTATGAAAAATACACTCTCATGCTGTAGATAGAGGAAGAAAAATGTACATAAATAAAATAATTATGTTATGAAAAGCAATGGATATAGTAGTGCAATGTCTTCTTCCCAGGTTTCATTGATCATGGCGATGTTCAGTATATCAGTTTCTCAAAAGGCAGAGCTGAGACCTAAGTCTCAGTTCTTCAGCAATGTGTGTTCTCTGCTATAAAACTGAGAAAGTTCTCAAGTGCTGAAACAAAGACCCTGGGATGTGTTCTGTGAGCAGAAGAACCTAGCTTGTAAGTGGTGACCCAGGCTCTGATAAATGCTGATGTCCAAAGCTTAGGAGGTCTCTAACTCTGGACTGCTGCTACAGCACAAGAAAAAAGTGCATGTTAGGAAAGAGGTCATATCCTGGTAAGCAATTAGAAATATTTTTTATTCCCCTAGCAGTCAAGAACAATGAAAAATCTTCTTGTGTAGTCACCACAGCAGACTAGATTATTGTTTTATTTTTAATTACCTCAGTTTTTCTCTAGTAAAGTTTCCCCCTGAATACAATGTCTTGCTATCACCTGAGAGCTCAGTAGATAGAGCATCACACACATACACTAATGTCATAGATATGGTCCTTGCTCTAGGCACATACAGAAACATATTGATGTTTCAGACTATCTGTGTGTCTCTTTTCCCCCCCTCTTCCTCCCTCTAACATTAATAACTAAGTAAAAGAAAAACGACAATGGCTTGTTTTGGTGTTTTTGCAGCTTAAATTGCTTAGAGGAATGAATTATTTTTTTTAAATCTCACCCCAAGAGGAAATAAGTGGTAAGGTTGTAAAGTACCATATCTCCCCATGTATAAGTAGCCTCGCTGTTTAAGTAGCACCTTAATTTTGTGTCACAAAATATGAGAAAATGATAACAAATGTGAAGAAAAAACAAATGCAAGTAAAAATACAACAACCACTGTATACGATGCACCCAGGTTTCAAACACCACAGTTTTTGAAATGATGAGTTTTATACATAGGAATATATGGATAGAAACTCCAAATGTCTCTGTGAATATTTCTTTCTTTCATTTTTTTCTTTTTTCCAGAGTCATAGAGACAGTGAGAGAGGTATAGATAAGGACAGACAGACAAGAATGGAGAAAATTTTTTATTATGTGGCAGGTCACAGATCAATCATCATTTTTTCGTAAGGACACCTTAGTTGTTCATTGACTGCTCTCTCATATGTGCCTTGAACAGGGGGCTACAGCTGACCGAGTGTCCCCTTGCTCGAGCCAGCAAACATTGGAATCAAGCTGTTGAGCTTTGATAAAACCAGACGAGCCCACGCTCAAGCTGGCGAATTTAGGATCTCAAATCTTGGTACTGCGCATTTCAGTCAAATGCTCTACCCATTGCACCACTGCCTTGTCGGTCTGTGAACATTCTAATTCTTTTACATTCTCTTGATTTTATTTAGTATCCTGATTCTTAGAATGGGTGGAATGGCTGTGTATTTTAAGGTTTTATTCCTCTAAAATGTATTCATCACTACACTTTTTTATAGATTTTCTTATGTAGTTGTCCTTTTCATTTTAAATTTAAGGTATTGTTCAATTTGAATTGTGGTTTTGAAGGGGGGGTTATGTAGGAGTGTATTTCATTACCTTCAAAAAAAGATTTTAGTTAATTTCTGTTACTGTTTAGTATATTAAGTGTAATGACGACAAGAAACATGCTTTATATCATTTCTAAGGTTAGATGTAGTTGAAAATTGCTTGAAAAAAGATACAGGATTATTTGCAGAAAATATTTTCCAAGAGCACTTCCATGCTGCCACCTTGTGTGCATCTTGGAAATAACAGCTCAGAGCAGTTCACCTGGAAAAACACAGCAGTTGGGTGTTGTGCATTGTCTATCAATGTTGAATCGAAGGCTATCTAGAAGATAATTTCATAACTTGTAAATATAAGGTAGTTCTAGTTACTGTTTGCTACTGTTTCAATGTTAACTATAGTGTAAGCAGGAGATACACTTTATATCATTTCAATTATCTGAAGTTTGCTGGAACTTACTCCATAGCACATAAAATATTGGTCTCTGTTACATGTCCTTCTCTGCTACCACCTCGTTTGCATCTTGGGAATCACGCTTCAGTATATGTCCAAAGGAAAGGTTTGGTAGATAAGATTGTCTACCACCATTGATTCCAATAAGTCGCTTCTGTGAAGTGTTTCTATAACTTTAGTGGTTTTTTTCTAGGAATCTCTCATTTCATCTTGTTTTTCTTTTTTTCTTCCTGCCATGCTTTCATAAAGCTTTTGAAATGTCCCTTCATGTAACAGGCACTGTGCTAAGAGCTCATGTCCTTGTACTCAATCTCTTTCAATTCTATTATTTTTACATCTGTCTTTTGAACTTCTTTTATTTAAATCTACTTAATGTACTGTAAATTATGATGAGCATTGATTTGACAAGTATATAGTATTTTAACAGCTTTTTATTATAAAAACGGTATTCTTATTGCAGAAATGCAAAAAATATATTAAGAAAAACAAAATAACAAATTTTCATACATAGATATCAACTGTTAACTTTAGCCATTTTCTTTTCATATTCTTTGTGTACCAATTATATTTCCCTATGTATATGTACTCAGGTACATTGGGTGCGTGTACACAATGTGTGCATAGATGTGCATCTCACGTGAGCATACCTCTCTGTTTCAATAGTGTCTGTCATTTGTGGATATTTGTGTACATATGGAAATAAATATTTATTCACTCTTCCAGTAAAAACTTATTGAAATTTCATTATATGCCAGGCACTTTGCTTGACTCTGGTTGCCAATTGTGAATGGGAGAGACTCACTTTCTTTCTTTATCGATATTATACTTTCATGGAGTAGAAAAAGAAAGGAAAAAATATACATAAAATATTATAAGTTATGACAAACACTAGATTTGGTAGTGCAATACATTTGGTCCCAGTTGTGATTGATCGTGACATGGTTAATAGATCATTTTCTTGGAAGGCAGAGCTGAGACATAAGTCTCGGTTCTTCAGGAATGCGTGATCTCAGCTATAAACCTGAGAAAATTTGAAGTGATGCAACAAATACACTGGGAGGTGTTCTGTGACCAAAAGAACTTAAATCGTAAGTGCTGACAAGGCTTTGATAAATTCTGAAAACCAAAGCTTAGGAGGCTTCTCAGTCTGGACTGCTGCCACAGCTCAAGAAAAAGTGCATATTAGGAAAGGTGTGAATTCGTGCACAACAATCAGAAATACTGATTGTATATGCCCCTGACTGACAAGAGCCTAGAAATATTTTGGATGTTGTCACAACAGCAGACTAGATTATTATTTTATTTTTATTTGCCTCACCTTGTCTCTAGTAATTTTGTCTGCCTAGAGACAATGGCTTGTTTACACCAGGGAGCTCACAAGTTACAGCATCACACTCATACAGGAATTTCATAGGATTGGTCCCGGTTCAAGGCACATACAGAAACAGATTGATGTTTCTGACTGTCTGTCTTTTTCCCCCCACTTCCTCCCTCTAACATTAATAACTAATTAAAAGCAAAATGACAAGGGCTTGTTTTGGTGTTTTTGCAGCTTAAATTGCTTGGAGGAATGAATTATTTTTTTCAAAATCTCACCCCAAGAGGAAATAAGTGGTAAGGTTGTAAAGTACCATATCTCCCCATGTATAAGTAGCCTCCCTGTATAAGTAGCACCTTAATTTTGTATCACAAAATATGAGAAAATGATATCAAATGCGAAGAAACAACAAATGCAAGTAAAAATACTACAACTATTGTATAAGATGCAGCCAGGTTTCAAACCCCACATTTTAAAAAATTATGAGTTTTATACATAGAAATATATGGATAGAAACTCCAAATGTCTCTGTGAACATTTCTTTCTTTCATTTTCTTCTTTTTTCCAGAGTTATAGAGAGAGTGAGAGAGGGATATATAAGGACAAACAGACAAGAATGGAGAAAAATTTTTATTATGTGCCAGGTCACAGATCAATCATCATTTTTTCGTAAGGACACATTAGTTGTTCATTGACTGCTCTCTCATATGTGCCTTGAACAGGGGGCTAGGGCTGACCAAGTGTCCCACTCAGGGCACAAAATATGAGAAAATGATAACAAATGTGAAGAAACAACAAATGCAAGTAAAAGTACAACAACCACTGTCTAAGATGCAGCCAGGTTTCAAACCCTACATTTTTAAAAATGATGAGTTTTATACATAGGAATATATGGATAGAAACTCCAAATGTCTCTGTGAACATTTCTTTCTTTCCTTTTCTTCTTTTTTTCCAGAGTCATAGAGAGAGTGAGAGAGGGATAGATAGGGACAGACAGACAAGAATGGAGAAAATTTTTTATTATGTGGCAGGTCACAGATCAATCATCATTTTTTCGTAAGGACACCTTAGTTGTTCATTGACTGCTCTCATATGTGTCTTGAACAGGGGGCTACAGCTGACCCAGTGTCCCCTTGCTCGAGCCAGCAACATTGGGATCAATCTGTTGAGCTTTGATAAAACCAAATGAGCCCACGCTCAAGCTGGCGAATTTGGGATCTCAAATATTGGTACTGCGCATTTCAGTCAAATGCTCTACCCACTGCTCTGCTGCCTTGTTGGTCTGTGAACATTTTGATTCTTTTACATTCTCTTGATTTTATTTACTATCCTGGTTCTAAGTATGGGTGGAATGGCTGTGTATTTTAAGGTTTTATTCCTCTAAAATGTATTCATCACTACACTTTTTTATAGATTTTCTTATGTAGTTGTCCTTTTCATTAATTTTAAGGTATTTTGCAGCTTGAATTGTGATTTTCAAGGGGGGGGGTTATGTAGGAGTGCATTACATTATCTTAAAAAAGAGATTTTAGTTAATTTCTATTACTTTTTAGTGTGTTAATTGTAATGACGATAAGAAACATGCTTTATATTATTTCTAAGTTTAGATGTAGTTGAAACTTGCTTGAAAGAAGATACAGGATTATCTGCAGAAAATATTTTCCAAGAGCAGTTCCATGCTGCCACCTCATGTGCACATTGCTAATAACAGCTCAGAGCAGTTCACCTAGGAAAATACAGCAGTTGGGTGTTTTGCGTTATCTATCAATGTTGAATCAAAGGCTATCTAGAAGATAATTTCATAACTTGTAAATATATGGGAGTTCTAGTTACTGTTTGCTACCTGTTTAAATGTTAACTGTAATGTAAGCAAGAGATACAATTCATATCATTTCAATCATGTGAAGTTTGCTGGCACTTACACATAGCACATAAAATATTGGTCTCTGTTACATGTCCTTCTCTGCTACCACCTCTTCTGCATCTTGGGAATCATGCTTCAGTATATGTCCAAAGGAAAGGTTTGGTAGATAAGATTGCCTACCACCATTGATTCCAATAAGTCAGTTCTGTGAAGTGTTTCTGTATCTTAAGTGGTTTTTTTTCTGGAAATATATCGTTTCATCTTGTTTTTCATTTTTCCTTCCAGCCATGCTTTCATAAGCTTTTGAACTATCCCTTCATGTAACAGGCACTGTCCTAAGAGCTTGTGTCCCTGCACTCAGTCACTTCCCATTCTACTCTTTTTACATTTGCCTTTTGAATTTCTTTTATTAAAATCTACTTAATGTATTATAAATTTTGATGTGCTTTGATTTGACAAGTATATAGTATTTTAACAGCTTTTTATTATAAAAACGGTATTCTTATTGCAGAAATTCAAAAAATGATAAGAAAAACAAAACAACAAATTTTCATACATAGATATCAACTGTTAACTTTAGCCATTTTCTTTCCAAATTCTTTGTGTACCAATTATATTTCCCTATGTATATGTACTCAGGTACATTGGGTGCGTGTACCCAATGTGTGCATAGATGTGCATCGCACATGAGCATACCTCTCTGTTTCAATAGTGTCTGTCATTTGTGGATATTTGTGTACATATGGAAATAAATATTTATTCACTCTTCCAGTAAAAACTTATTGAATTTTCATTATTTGCCAGGTTCTTTTCTCGACACTGGTTGGAAATTGTGAATGGGAGAGACTCACATTCTGTATTTATGGATATTACACTGTCATGGAGTAGGAAGAGGAAGGAAAAAATATACATAAAACATAATATGTTGTGAAAACACTAGATTTTGTAATGCAATACCTTTGGTCCCAGTTGTGATTGATCATGGCATGGTTAATATATCATTTTCTTGGAAGGCAGACCTGAGACATAAGTCTCAGTTGTTCAGGAATGCGTGATTTCAGCTATAAAACTGAGAAAATTTGAAGTGATGCAACAAATACACTGGGAGCTGTTCTGTGACCAAAAGAACCTAAATAGTAAGTGCTGACCAGGCTCAGATAAATTCTGAAAACCAAAGCTTAGGAGGCTTTTCAGTCTGGACGGCTGCCACGGCACAAGAAAAAGTGCATATTAGGAAAAATGTGAATTCGTTCTCAACAATCAGAAATACTGATTGCATATGCCCCTGACTGACAAGTGCCTAGAATAGTCTTCTGATGTTGTCACAACAGCAGACTAGATTATTATTTTATTTTTTATTTTCCTCAGGTTGTCTCTAGTAATTTTGTTCGCCTAGAGACAACGGCTTGCTTACACCAGAGAGCTCACATGTTAGAGCATCACACTCATACAGGAATGTCATAGGATTGGTCCAGATTCAAGGCACATACAGAAACATATTGATGTTTCTGACTGTCTTTCTTTTTCCCCCCACTTCCTCTTTCTAACATTAAAAATTAAATAAAAGAAAAAATGACAATTCCTTTTTTTTGTTGTTTTCGCAGTTTAAATTGCATAGAAGAATGAATTATGTTTTTCAAAATCTCACCACTAAAGAAAATAATAGTAAGGTTGTAAAATATAATATTTCCCCATACATAATATACTTCCCTGTAGAAGATGCACCTTCATTTTGGGGCACAAAATTTGAGGAAATTATAACAAATGCAAAGAAACACAAAATGCAAGTAACATATACTACAACCACTGTTTAAGGCGCACCCAGTTTTCAAACCACACATTTTTCAAAAAGATGAGTCTTAAACGAGGGCAAATATGGTATACACCAGTCGAATATCTCTGTGAACCCTTTATTTCTGTCTTTCTTTTCTTTTCTTTTTTTTTTTTACAGAGACAGTGAGAGAGTCAGAGAAAGGGATAGATAGGGACACACAGACAGGAAGGTAAAGAGTTTTTATTTTTTTATTATTATGTGCCAGGTCACAGATCATCCATCAGTTTTTGTTGTGACACCTTAGTTGCTCATTGACTGCTCTCTCATTGCGCCCTGACCAGGGAACCTAAGCTGACCGAGTAACCTCTTGCTCGAGCCAGTGAGCCCATTGGGCTAAAGCTGGTGAGCTTTGCTTAAGTCAGATAAACCCACGCACAAGCTGGCGACCTTGGGATCTCAAACCTGGGTGCTCTGCCTTCCAATCAAATGCTCTATCCACCACGCCATGGCCTACTCAGGCTTGACAATTTTTATTTTTACTCTCTCTGGATTTTATTTATTATCCAACTTCATAGTATGGGTGGTAACGTTGTGTATTTTAGTTTTATTAAACTAAAATGTATTCATCACAACATTTTTCCATAGGTTTTCTTATGGAGTTTTTATTTCCATTAAGTTTAAAGTATTTTGTAACTTGAATTTTGATTTTGAACAGGGGTTATTTAGGAGTGAATTTCTTAACTTAAATAAGGAAGGGTTTTTTAGTTAGTTTTTATTACTGATTTCTAGAGTAAGTATAATGAGAAGAAGAATCATGCTTTATATCATTTCAAAGGTTTGAGGTAGTTGAAACTTGATTGAAAGAAAATACAGGACTGTCTGTTTTAAATGTTTTCCAAGTGCACTTCTCTGCTGCCACCTCGTGTTCACCTTGGGAATAACAGCTCAGAGAAGTTCACCTGAAAACACACAACAGTTGGGAGTTGTGCTTTTTATATCAATGTAGAAACCAAGACTATTTAGAAGATACTTTTATAACTTGTAAATATAAGGAATTTCCAGTTACTGTTTGCTACTTATTCAACGTTAACTCTAATGAAAGCAATAGACAGATTTGATATTATTTCAATCTCTGAAGTTGGCTGAAACTTGCTGCACAGCACATACAATAATGGTCTATGTTACATGTGCTTCTCTGCTGCCACCTCGTGTGCATCTTGGGAATCACACCTCAGAACAGATCCAAAGGAAAGTAATATTAGAGAGGATTGTCTACAAATGTTGATTCCAATTTGCCTGTACTGTAAATATTTTGTGTATTCTTAGTGATTTGATTTCTGGGAATTTATCAGTTCACCTTGTTTTTCTTCTTTCCTTCCCTCAATGCTTTCATAAAGCCTTTGAATGTTCCCATCATATACCAGGCACTTTGCTAGGAACTCTGTGAGTAGTTGGTACACTCAATGTCTTCTCATTCTACTACTTTTACTTCTGCATTTTGACTCCTTTATTTAAATCTTCTTAATGTATTTTAAAATAAGATGTGCTTTGATTTGAAAAGTATGTTGAATGTAACTGCTTTTTTATTATAAAAACTGTATTCTAATTGCAGAAGTGCAAGAAAAAATGAATAGAATACAAAACAGCAAATTTTCATCCAGAGACAACTACTTTTATTATTATGACATTATTTTTTCATATTCTTAGTGTACTTATTATATCTATATCCATACGTACTAAGGTACACTGAGTGTGCTTATATCTGTGGGTATAGATGTGCATTGCATATGAGCATATTTTCCTTGGTCCACAGTTTCTATCATTTGTGGATACCTGTGAATGCATGCAAATTACTATTTATTCTTTCATTCATGTTCCAGGCACTGTGCTCTAAAATGTTTGCCTATAGTAAAAGAGACAGACTATCTATATGAATAATACACTGTCATGTTGTAGACAGAGGAAAAAAAATGTACATAAATAAAATAATTATAAGTTTTTACAAGCACTGGATATAGTAGTGCAATATTTGTCCCCAGTTTTTATTGATCGTGGCAATGTTCAGTATATCAGTTTCTCAAAAGTCTGATCTGAGACCTAAGTCTCAGTTCTTCAGCAATGCGTGTTCTCAGCCATAAAACTGTGAAAATCCTCAAGCACTGAAAGAAAGACCCTTGGAAGTGTTCTGTGAGCAAAAGAGCCTAGCTTGTAAGTTGTGACCCAGGCTCAGATAAATGCTGATGTCCAAAGCATAGAAGGTTTTTCAGTCTTGACTGCTGCAACAGCACAAGAAAAAAGTGCATGTTAGGAAAGGGGTCACATCATGGTAAAAAATCAGAAATATTTTTTACTCCCGTTAAAGTCAAGAGCAAAAAAAAGTCTTCTGGTGTTGTCACCACAGCAGACTAGATATTGTTTTAATTTTAATTATCTCAGTTTTTCTCTAGTAATTTTTCCTTCTAAATACAATGGCTTGCTATCACCAGAGAGAGAGTTCAGTAGATAGAGCATCACACACATACACTAATGTCATAGGTTTGGTCTTGGTCTAGGCACATACAGAAACACATTGATATTTCTGACTATCTGTGTGTCTGTTTTCCCCCTCTTCAGCACTCTAAAACTAATAACTAAATAAAAGAAAAATGACAATGGCTTTTTTTTGGTGTTTTTTCAGCTTAAATTGCTTAGAGGAATGAATTATTTTTTTCAAAATCTCACCCCAAGAAAAAATAAGTGGGAACATTTCAAAATACCATATTTCTCCATGTATAAGTATCCTCCCTCTATAAGTAGCAACTTAATTTGGAGGAACTAAATTTGAAAAAATGATAACAAATGCGAAGAAACAGGAAATGCAAGTAAAAATACAACAACCACTCTATACGATGCACCCAGGTTTCAAACCCTACATTTTTAAAAATGATGAGTTTTATACATAGGAATATATGGATAGAAACTCCAAATGTCTCTGGGAACATTTCTTTCATTTCTTTTTTTCTTTTTTCAGAGTCATAGAGAGAGTGAGAAAGAGGGATAGATAGGGACAGACAGACAAGAATGGAGAAAATTTTTTATTCTGTGCCAGGTCACAGATCAATCATCATTTTTTTGTAAGGCCACCTTAGTTGTTCATTGACTGCTCTCTCATATGTGACTTGACCAGGCGGCTACAGCTGACCGAGTAACCCCTTGCTCGAGACAGCGACATTGGGATCAAGCTGTTGAGCTTTGCTTAAACAAGATGAGCCCATGCTCAAGCTGGCCAATTTGGGATCTCAAATCTTGGTACTGTGCACTCCAGTAAAAAGCCCTACCCACTGTGCCACTGCCTTGTCAGTCTGTGAACATTTTGGTTCTTTTACATTCTCTGGATTTTATTTACTATCCTGGTTCTTAGTATTGGTGGAAAAACTGTGTATTTTAAGGTTTTATTCCTCTTAAATATATTCGTCACTACATTATTTTATAGATTTTCTTATGTAGTTTTTCTTTTCATTAATTTTAAGGTATTTTGCAGCTTGAATTGTGATTTTGAGGGGGGGTTATTTAAGAGTGTATTTCATTACCTTAAAAAAGGGAATTTTAATATATTTTTATTACTGTTTAGTATATTATGTGTAATGACAACAAGAAATATGCTTTATATCATTTCTAAGGTTAGAGGTAGTTGAAACTTGCTTGAAAGAACATACAGGATTATCTGTGGAAAATGTTTTCCAAGAGTGCTTCCCTGGTGCCACCTCGTGTGCTCCTTGGTAATAACAGCTCAGAGCAGTTCACCTGGAAAAACACAGCAGTTGTGTGTTGTGCGTTATCTATCAATGTTGAATCGAAGGCTATCTAGGAGATACTTTCATTACTTGTAAATATAAGGGAGTTTAGTTACTGTTTGCTAACTGTTTCAATGTTAACTGTAGCATAAGCAAGAGATACACTTCATGTCATTTCAAGCATCTGAAGTTTGCTGGAAATTGCTCCATAGCACATAAAATATTGGTCTCTGTTATATGTACTTCTCTGCTACCACCTCGTTTGCATCTTGGGAATCACGCTTCAGTACAGGTCCAAAGGAAAGTTTTGGTCGATAAGATTGTCTACAACCATTGTTTCCAATTAGCGGCTTCTGTGAAGTGTTTCTTTATCTTTAGTGGTTTTTTTTCTGGGAATCTAACATTTCATCTTGTTTTTATTTTTTCCTTCTAGCCATGCATTCATAAAGCTTTTGCCAGTGCCCTTCATATACCAGGCACTGTGCTAAGAGCTCATGTCCCTGCACTCAGTCACTTCCCATTCTACTATTTTTACATTGGTCTTTTGAACTTCTTTTATTTAAATCTACTTAATGTATTGTAAATTTTGATGTTCTTTGATTTGACTAAGTATATAGTATTTTAACAGCTTTTTATTATAAAAATGGTATACTTATTACAGAAATGCAAAAATTGATAAGAAATACAAAACAACAAATTTTCATACATAGATATCAACTGTTAACTTTAGCCATTTTCTTTCCATATTCTTTGTGTACCAATTATATTTCCCAATGTATATGTACTCAGGTACATTGGGTGCATGTACCCAATGTGTGCATAGATATGCATCGCATGTGAGCATACCTCTCTGTTTCAAAAGTGTCTGTCATTTGTGGATATTTGTGTACGTATGCAAATGTATATTTGTTCACTCTTCCAGTTAAAATTTATAGAATTTTCATTATATGCCAGGCACTGTCCTCGACACTGGTTGCCAATAGTGAATGGGAGAGACTCACTTTCTGTCTTTATTGATATTACACTTTCATGGAGTAGAAAGAGGAAGGAAAAATATGCATGAGAATATTATATATTGTGACAAACGCTGGATTTGGTAGTGCAATACCTTTTGTCATAGTTGTGATTGATCGTGGCATGGTTAAGTATATCATTTTCTCTGAAGGCAGAGCTGAGACATAAGTCTTGGTTATTCAGAAATGCATGATCTCAGCTATAAACCTGAGAAAATTTACAAGTGATGCAACAAATACCCTGAGAGGTGTTCTGTGACCAAAGGAACCTAAATTGTAAGTGCTGACCAGGCTCAGATAAATTCTGAAAACCAAGGCTTAGGAGGTTTCTGAGTCTGGACTGCTGCCACAGCACAAGAAAAAGTGCATGTTAGGAAAGTTTTGAATTCGTGCTCAACAATTAAAAATACTGATTGTATATGCCCCTGACTGACAAGAGCCTATAAAAGTCTTCTGATGTTGTCACCACAACATACTATATTATTATTTTATTTTTTATTTGCCTCAGGTTGTCTCTAGTAATTTTGTCTGCCTAGAGACAATGGCTTGCTTACACCAGGGAGCTCACAAGTTTCAGCATCACACTCATACAGTAATGTCATAGGATTGGTCCCTGTTCAAGGCACATACAGAAACAGATTGATGTTTCTCACTATCTGTCTGTATTTTTCCCCCCAATTCCTCTCTCTAACATTAAAAATTAAATAAAAGAAAAAATAAAAATGTCTATTTTTTGTTGTTTTCACAGCTTAAATTGCATAGAAAAATGAATTATATTTTTCAAAATCTCACCACAAGAGAAAATAGGTAGTAAGGTTGTAAAGTACCATATTTTCCCATGCATAATATGCCCCCCTGTAGAAGACACACCTCCATTTTTGAGCACAAAATTTGAGAAAATGATAACAAATGCGAAGAAAAAGGAAGTGCAAGTAAAATATACTATAACCACTGTATAAGATGCAGCCAGGTTTCAAACCCCACATTTTTCAAAAAGGATGAGTCTTATACATGGATTAATATGGTATACACCCTCCAATTGACACTGTGAACATTTCTTTTTTTTTCCTTTTTTTATCAGAGACAGAGAGTCAGAGAAAGAGAAATATATAAGGACAGACCGACAAAAATGGAGAGAATTTTTATTATGTGCCAGGTCACAGATCAATCATCAGTTTTTTGTTGTGACCCCTTATATGTTCATTGAGTCCTGTCTCATATGTGACTTGACCAGGGGGCTACAACTGATTGAGTGACCGATAGCTTGAGCCAGTGACCATGGGCTTAAGCTAGTGAGCTCTGCTCAAGTCATATGAGCCCATGGTCAAGCTGGCGCCCTTTGGATCTCAAACCTGGGTTCCACACATTCCAGCCGAATGCTCTAACCACTGGCCACCGCCTGCTTAGGCTGTGAATATTTTTTTCTTTTACAATCTCTGGATATTATTTAGTATCCTGGTTCTTAATATGGGTGGAAAGGCTGAGTATTTTAATGTTTTCTTGCCCTAAAATATATTAATCACTACCTTTTTCCATAGGTTTCCTTTTGTAGTTTATATTTCCATTAATTTAAAGTGTTTTACAACTTGAATTATGATTTTGAGGGGGGTGTTATCTAGGAGTGAATTTCCATACCTTCAAAAAAGTGATTTTTAGTTATTTTCTATTACTGTTTAATATATTAAGTGTAATGACAACAAGAAACATGCTTTATATCATTTCTAAGGTTACGGTAGTTGAAACTTGCTTGAAAGAACATACAGGATTATCTGTGGTAAATGTTTTCCAAGTGCGCTTCCCTGCTTGCACCTCGTGTGCACCTTGGGAATAACAGCTCAGATCAGTTCACCTAGAAAAATACATCAGTTGGCAGTTGTGCGTTATCAATCAATGTTGAATCCAAGTCTATCTAAAAGAAACTTTTAAAACTTGTAAATATAAAAAATTTCTAGTTAGTGCTTGCTACTTTTTTGAACGTTAATTGCAGTGAAAGCAAGAGATATACTTGGTATCATTTCAATCCTCTGAAGTTGGCTGGAACTTGCTCTATAGCACATACAATAATGGTCTCTGTTACATGTGCTTCCCTGCTGTCACCTCATGTTCATTTTGAAAATCACACCTCAGTACAGTTCCAAAAAAATAGTGTGGTAGAGAACATTGACTATTAAACTTTGATTCCAATTTGCCTTTTTTGTAAAAATTTTATATATCCTTAGTGGTTTCTTTTCTGAAAATCTCTTGGTTCATCTTGTTTTTCTGTTTCCTTCCAGCCATACTTTCATAAAGCCTTTGAAAGTGCCCATGATATACCAGGCACTGTGCTAGGAACTCATGTCTCTGCACTCAATGACTTCCATTTCTACACTTTTTCTTCTATTTTAACTTCTTCATTTTTGTATTTTTCTGAAACTAGAATCAGGGAGAGATAGTCAGACAGACTCCCACATGTGCCCTACCGAGATCCACTCAGGATGCCCACAAAGGTTGCTGCCCTGCCCACCAGGGGTTGATGCTCTGCACCCCCGGGTCATCACTCTGTTGCAACCAGAGCCACTCTAGCGCCTCAGTAAGAAGGCAAGGAGCCATCCCTATTGCCTGGGTCAGGTTTGCTCCAGTGGTGCCTTGGCTGCGGGAGGGGAAGAGAGAGACAGAGAGGAAGGAGAGGGCGATGGGTGAAGAAGCAGATGGGAGCTTCTCCTGTGTGCCCTGGCCAGGAATCAAACCTGGGACTTCTGCACACGAGGCTGACACTCTTCCACTAAGCCAAACAGCCAGGGCTTAACTTCTTTTACATGTTTCTGCTTCATGTATTGTAAAATAGGATGTGCTTTTATTTGAGAAATATGTTGAATTTTAATTACTTTTTCATTATATAAAATGTATTCTTATTGCAGTAGTGCACGAAAAATAATCTGAAAAACAACCACAACATATTTTCATACAGATATAACTACAGTTAATATTAGGACATTTTCTTTCCATATTCTTTGTTTACCTATTTTATTTCTCTATGTGTATATACTCAGGTACATTGGGTGTGTGTACATCTGTGTGCATAGATGTGCATTGCACATGAGCATATCTCTCTGTGTCCACAGTGTCTGTTATTTTTGGATATCTGTGTATGTATGCAAATGACTATATATTCATTCATTCAGAAACATTTATTGTATTTCTATTATGTGTCAGGCACTGTGCTCGACATTGGTTGCCTATAGTGAATGAGTCAGACTCACTTTCTGTCTTTATGAATACTACACTGTCATGGCATAGAAAGAAAAATATATATACATTAATAAAATAATCATAAATTAACTAGCACTGAATTTGGTAGTGCAATATCTTTGGTGTTAGTTATAACTTATTGAGGAAAGGTTCAGTATATCAGTTTCTCAGAAGGCAGAGCTCAGACATAAGTCTCGGTTTTTCAGCAATGCATGTTCACAGATGTAAAACTGAGAAAATATAGAAGTTATGAAACAAAGACCCTGGGAGGTGTTCTGTGAGCAAAAGAACCCAGCTTGTATGTGGTGACCAATGCTCAGATAAATTCTGATGTCCAAGGCTTAGGAGGTCTCTCAGTCTGGACTGCTGCCATGGCACAAGAGAAGTGCATGTTAGGAAAGGGGTCACTTTGTGCTAAAGAATTAGAAATAGTGATTATGCACCTGAATTTAAAGAGCAAAGAAAAGTCTTCTGGTGTTGTCACCACAGCAGACTAGATAATCATTTTATTTTTAATTACCTCTGATTTTTTCTAGAAAAATTTTTCCCCAAAAGACAATGGCTTGCTCTCACCAGAGAGCTCAGTAGTAAAAGCATCACACCCATATGCTAATGTCATAGGTTTAGCTCCTGGTTCAAGGCACATACAGTAACAGATTGATGTTTCTGACTATCTGTCTGTATTTTCCCACTTTATCCTGCATCTAACATGAATAAATAAATAAAAGAAAAAATGACAATGGCTTTTTTGTTGTTGTTTTTGCAGCTTAAACTGCATAGAATAATGAATTATATTTTTCAAAATCTCACCCCAAGAGGAAATAAATGGTAAGGTCTTAAAGTCCCATATTTCCCCATGTATAAGAAGCCTCCTTGTATAAGACGCACCTTAATTTTGGGCACAAATTTTGAGAAAATGATAACAAATGCGAATAAATGGAAATGCAAGTAAAAAATACTACAACCACTGTATAAGACGCACCCAGTTTTCTAACCCCACATTTTTCAAAAAAGATGAGTCTTATACATGGGGAAATATGGTATACACCCTCCAAATGTCTCTGTGAACATTTCTTTTTTTCCTTTTTTTTTTTTTTTACGGAGACAGGAGAGAGTCAGAGAGAGAGATAGATAGGGACAGACAGACAGAAATGGGCAGAGTTTTAATTATGGCCATGTCACAGATCAATCATCAGTTTTTTCGTTGTGAGCCCTTACGTGTTCACTGACTCCTGTCTCATATGTGCATTGACAAGGAGGCTACAGCTGAACAAGTGACCGCTAGCTCGAGCCAGCGACCTTGGGCACAAGCTGCTGAGCTTTGCTCAAACCACATGAGCCCATGCTCAAGCTGGCGCCCTTGGGATCTCAAGCTTGGGTCCTCCGCATTCCAGTCAAATGCTCTAACCATTGCGCAATCGCCTGCTCAGTCTGTGAACATTTTTTTTTTACTTTCTCTGGATTTTATTTAGTATCCTGGTTCTTAATATAGGTAGAAAGGCTGTGTATATTAAGCTTTTCTTGCCATAAAATATATTCATCACTACATTTTTTCAATAGGTTTCCTTATGTAGTTTTCATTTCCAATAATTTTGAGGTATTTTGCAACTTGAATTGTGATTTTTAGCGCGGGGGTTATTTAGGAATAATTTCCTTACCGTCAAAAAAGGGATTTTTAGTTAATTTCTATTACTGTTTACTATATTAAGTGTAATGACAACAAGAAACATGCTTTATATCATTTCTAAGGTTAGAGGTAGTGGAAACTTGCTTGAAAGAACATACAGGATTATCTGTGGTAAATGTTTTCCAAGTGTGCATACCTGCCTCCACCTTGTGTGCACCTTTGGAATAACAGCTCAGATCAGTTCACCTGGAAAAATACATCTGTTGGGTGTTGTGCATTATCTATCAATGTTGAATCTAAGGCTATCTAAAAGAAACTTTTATAACTTGTAAATATAAATAAATTCTAGTTACTGCTTGCTAATTCTTTCAATGTTAATTGTAGTGAAAGCAAGAGATATACTTGGTATCATTTCAATCCTCTGAAGTTGGCTGGAACTTGCTCCATAGCACATACAATAATGGTCTCTGTTACATGTGCTTCTCTGCTGACACCTCGTGTGCATCTTGGGAATCACGCCTCATTATTGGTGTAAAGGAATATTTTGGTAGACAGCGTTGTCTATAAACTTTGATTCTAATTTTCAGTGTCTGTAAAGATTTTATGTATCCTTAGTGGTTTGTTTCTGAAAATCTCTCGGTTCATCTTTTTTTCTCTTTTCCTTCTAGCCATGCTTTCATAAAGCCTTTGAAAGTGCCCATCATATACTAGGCACTGTGCTAGAAACTCATGTACATTCACTCAATGACTTCCATATTTACGCTTTTAACTTCTGTTTTTTTAACTTCTTTTTTTCTCTATTTTTCTGAAGCTGGAAAATAGACAGTCAGACAGACTCCCGCATGTGCCCAATCGAGATCCACTCAGCACACCCACCAGGGGGCAATGTTCTGCCAACCAGGGGCCGATGCTCTGCAACCCCAGGTTGTAGACCTGTTGAGACCAAAGCCACTCTTGCGCCTGGGAAAGAACCAAGGAGCCATCTTCAGCGTCCGGTTTATATTTTATTTAACGGGGTATCTGCTGCGAGAGGGGAACAGAGAGACAGAAAGGAAGGAGAAGGTGAGAGGTGGAGAAGCAGGTGGTTGCTTCTCCTGTGTGCCATGGCCAGAAATCAAACCCAGGACTTTTGCACGCGATGCCGAATCTCTAGCACTGTGCCAAACAGCCAGGGCTTAACTTCTTTTATATACATCTACTTCGTGTATTGTAAAATAGGTTGTGCTTTGATTTGAAAAGTACGTTAAATTTTAACATCTTTTATATTATAAAAAATTTATTCTTATTGCAAAATTGCAATAAAATTGATCTCTAGAACAACAACAACATATTTTCATACACATATATCAACTGTTAATATTATGACATTTTCTTTTCCTATTCTTTGTGTACTTCTTATATTTCTTTATGTATATATACTCAGGTACATTGGGTTTGTGTACATCTGTGTGCATAGATGTGATTTGCACATGAGCATATCTCTCTGTGTCCACTGTGTCTGTCATTTTTGGATACCTGTGTACGTATGCAAATGATTATTTATTCATTCATTCATTCAAAAAACACTTATTGTATTTCTATTATGTGCCAGGCACTGCCTCAATGCTGGCTGTCTATAGTGAATGAGACAAACTAACTTTCTGTCTTTATGAGTACTACGCTGTCATGGGGTAGACAGAAAGAAAAAAATATATACATAAATAAAAAAATGGTAAGTTTCAGAAGCACTGAATTTGGTAGTGCAATATTTTTGGTGTCAGTTATGATTTATTGTGGCTAGGTTTGGTATATCAGTTCCTCAGAAGGCAGAGCTGAGACATAAGTCTCAGTTTTTCAGCAATGCATGTTCTCAGGTATAAAACTGAGAAAATATAGAAGTTATGAAACAAAGACCCTGGGAGGTTTTTTGTGAGAAATAGATCCTAACTTTTATTTTGTGGCCAAAGCTCAGATAAATTTTGATGTCCAAAGCATAGGAGGTCTCTCAGTCTGGACTACTGCCAAGGTACAAGAGAAAGTGCATGTTAGGAAAGGGTTCACTTTGACTGAGCAAATAGAAATAGTGATTATGCCCCTGAAATCCAAGTCTAAAGAGAATTCTTCATGTGCTTTCTCCACAGCAGATTAGATTATCATTTTATTTTTTAATTACTTCTGGTTTTCTCTAGTAAATTTTTTCCCCAAAATACAATGGCTTGCTCTCAGCAGAGAGTTCAGTAGTTAAAGCATCACACCCGTACGCTAACATCATAGGTTTCCTCCTGGGTCAAGGCATATACAGAAACAGATTGATGTTTCTGACTCTCTGTCTGTCTTTTTCCCCGTTTATGTTGCCTCCAAAATAAATAAATAAATAAAATAAAAAATGACAATTACTCTTTTGTTGTTGTTTTTGCAGCTTAAATAGCATAGAAGAATGAGTTATGTTTTACAAAATCTCACCCCAAGAGAAAATAAATGGTAATGTTTTAAAGTACCATATTTCCCCATGTGTAAGAAGCCTCCCTGTATAATACGCACCTTAATTTTGGGGCACAAATTGTGAGAAAATGATAACAAATTCCAATAAATGGGAAATGCAGGTAAAAAATACTACAACCACTGTATAAGACGCACCCAGTTCTCTACCTCCACATTTTTCGAAAGATATGAGTCTTAACCATGGGGAAATATGGTATACACTTTCCAAATGTCTCTGTGAACATTTCTTTTTTTCTTTTTTTTTTTTACAAAAACTGGAAGAGAGTCAGAGAGAATGAAAGATAGGGAGAGACAGACAGAAATGGAGAAAGTTTTTATTATGTGCCAGGACACAGATCAATCATCATTTTTTTTTTGTGACCCCTTACGTGATCATTGACTCCTGTCTCATATGGGCATTGACCAGGGGGCTACAGCTGATCATGTGACCACTTGCTCGATCCAGCGATCTTAAACCAATGCTAGTGAGCTTTTCTCAAACCACAGGACCCCATGCTCAAGCTGGCGCCCTTGGGATCTCAAACCTGGGTCCTGTGCATTCCAGTTAAATAATCTAACCCCTGCGTGATCGCCTGTTCAGGCTGTGAACAATTTTTTTTTTATTTTTCTGAATTTTATTTAGTATCTTGTTTCTCAGTATGGGTGGAGAAACTGTGTATTTTAAGGTTTTCTTGTCCTAAAATATATTCATCACTATATTATTACGTAGGTTTCCTTATGTAGTTTTTATTTCCATTAATTTTAAGGTATCTTGCAACTTGAATTATGATTTTAAAAGGAGGGTTATTTAGGAGTGAATTTCCTGACCTTCAGAAAAGGAATTTTTCATTAATTTCTATTACTATTTACAATATTATGTGTACTGACAACAGGAAACATGCTTTATATCATTTCTAACATTAGAGGTAGTTGAAACTTTCTTGAAAGAGCATACAGGATTATCTGTGGTAAATGTTTTCCAAGTGCACTTTTTTGCTGCCACCTCCTGTGCACATTGAAAATAACAGCTCAGATCAGTTCACCTGGAAAAATACGTCAGTTGTGTGTTGTGAATTATCTATCAATGTTGATGCAAGTCTAACTAAAGTAAACTCTTATAACTTATAAATAGAAGGAATTACTACTTACTGCTTGCTCCTTCTTTCAACGTTCATTGTAGTGAAAGCAAGAGATACACTGTTTATCATTTCCATCCTGTGAAGTTGGATGGAACTTGCTCCATAGCATATACAATAACGGTCTCTGTTACATGTGCTTCCCTGCTGACATCTCGTGAGCATCTTGAGAATCATGCCTCACTACAGGTCGAAAGGAATATTTTCTTAGAGAGCATTCTCTATAAACGTTAATTCCAATTTGCCGTTTCTGTCAAGTTTTTGTGTATTTTTAGTGGTTTGTTTTCTGAAAATCTCTCAGTTTATCTTGTTTTTCTTTTTTTGTTCCAGCCATGCTTTCATAAAGCCTTTGAAAGTTCCCATTATATAACAGGCAGGGTTCTAAAAACTCATGTTGTCCCTGCACTCAATGACTTCCCATTCTACTCTTAAATTTTGACTTTTGAACTTCTTTTATATAAATCTACTTCGTGTATTGTAAAATAGGTTGTGCTTTGATTTGACAAATATGTTGAATTTTAACAGCTTTTTTATTTTAAAAAATGTATTCTTATTGCAGAAGTCAAGGAAAATGATCTCAAAAGCAACAACAACAAATTTTCATACAGATATAGCTACTGTTAATATTAAGACACTTTCTTTCCTTATTCTTTGTGTACATATTATATTTCTTTATGTATATATACTCAGCTATATTGGGTGTGTGTACATCTGTGTGCATAGATGTGCATCGCACATGAGCATATCTCTTTGTGTTTACAGTGTCTGTCATTTGTGGATATCTGAACATATGCAAATGATTATTTATTAATTCATTCGGGAAACACTTATTGTATTTCAATTATGTGCCAGGCACTGTGCTCGACACTTGTTGCCTATAATGAATGAGACAGACTCACTTTCTGTCTTTATGAATACTAAACTGTCACGGGGTAGACAGAAAGAAAACAATATACATAAATAAAATAATCATAAGTTTAACAAGCACTGAATTTGGAAGTGAAATGTTTTTGGTGTCAGTTATGATTTATTTTGGTGAGGTTCAGTATATCAGTTTCTCAGAAGACTGAGCTGAGACATAAGTCTCAGTTTTTCAGTAATGCATGTTCACAGATATAAAACTGAGAAAATATAGACGTTATGAGACAAAGACCCTGTGAGGTGTCCTGTGAGCAAAAGAACCTAGCTTGTAAGTGGTGACCCAGGCTCAGATAAATTCTGATGTCCAAAGATTAGGAGGTCTCTCAGTCTGGACTGCTGCAACAGCACAAGAAAAAAGTGCATGTTAGAAAAGGGGTCAAATCGTGGTTAACAGTCAGAAATATTTTTTATGCCCCTAACAGTCAAGAGCAAAGAAAAGTCTTCTGGTGTTGTCACCACAATAGACTAGATTATTGATTTATTTATATTTACCTAAGATTTCTCTAGTAATTTTTAAATCTAAATACAATGGATTGCTATCACCAGAGAGGTCAGTAGATAGAGCGTCACACACATACACTAATGTAATAGGTTTGGTCGTTGGTCTAGGAACATACAGAAACACATTGATGTTTCTGTCTATCTGTGTGTCTGTTTTCCCCCTCTTTCTTCCTCTAAGATTAATAACTAAATAAAACAAAAAATGACAATAACTTTTTTTTGGTGTTTCTTAAGCTTAAATTGCTTAGAGGCTTGAATTATTTTTTATAAAATTTCACCCAAAAAGGAAATAAGTGGGAAGGTTGTAAAGTACCATATCTCCCCATGTATAAGTAGCCTCCCCTATAAGTAGCACCTTAATTTTGAGGCACAAAATTTGAGAAAATGATAACAAATGCAAAAAATCAGCAAATGCATGTAAAAACACAACAACCACAGTATAAGATGCACCCAGGTTTCAAACCCCACATTTTTAAAAATGATGAGTTTTATACATAGGAATATATGGATAGAAACTCCAAATGTCTCTGGGAACATTTCCTTTTTTCTTTTATTCTTTTTTTCAGAGTCATAGAGAGGGTGAGAGAGAGGGATTGTTAGGGATAGACAGAAAAGAATGGAGAAATTTTTTTATTATGTGGCAGGTCACAGATCAATCAACATTTTTTCGTAAGGACACCTTAGTTGTTCATTGACTGCTCTCTCATATGTGCCTTGAACAGTGGGCTACAGCTGACCGAGTGACCCCTTGCTCGAGCCGGCGACATTGGGATCAAGCTGTTGAGCTTTGATAAAATTAGATGAGCCCATGCTAAAGCTGGCAAATTTGGGATCTCAAATCTGGGTACTGCACATTCCAGTCAAATGCTCTACCCACTGTGCAACTGCCTTGTAAGTCTGTGAAGATTTGGTTTCTTTTATATTCTCTGGATTTTATTTAGTACCATGGTTCTTAGTATGGGTGGAAAGGCTGTGTATTTTAAGGTTTTATTCCTCTAAAATGTATTCATCACTACATTCTTATATAGATTTTCATATGTAGTTTTTATTTTCATTAATTTTAAGGTATTTTGCAACTTGAATTGTGATTTTGAGGGGGGGGTTATTTAGGAGTGAATTTCATTACCTTATAAAAAGGGATTTTACTTAATTTCTATTACTGTTTACTATATTAAGTGTAATGTGGACAAGAAACATGCTTTATATCATTTCTAAGGTTAGAGGTAGGTGAAACTTGCTTGAAAGAACATACAGGATTAACTGTGGAAAATGTTTTCCAAGAGCGCTCCCCTGCTGCCAGTTCATGTGCACCATGGAAACAACAGCTCAGAGCAGTTCACCTGGAAAAAAACAGCAGTTGTGTGTTGTGCGTTATCTATCCATGCTGAAGCGAAGGCTATCTAGAAGATACTTTCATAACTTGTAAATATAAGAGAGTTCTAGTTACTGTTTGCTACCTGTTTCAATGTTAACTGTCGTGTAAGCAAGAGATACACTTCATATTATTTCAATCATCTGAAGTTTGCTGGAACTTGCTCCATAACACATAACATATTGGTCTCTGTTACATGTGCTTGTCTGCTACCACCTCGTTTGCATCTTGGGAATCATGATTCAGTATATGTCCAAAGGAAAATTTTGGTAGATAAGATTGTCCAAAACTATTGATTCCAATCAGCCACTTCTGTGAAGTATTTCTGTATATTTAGTGGTTTTTCTTCTGGGAATCTATCGTTTCATCTTGTTTTTTTTTTTTCCTTCCAGCCATGCTTTCATAAATCCTTTGAAAGTGGCTTTAATATACCAGGCACTGTGCTAAGAGCTCATGTCCCTGCACTAAGTCACTTCCCATTCTATTATTTTTACATGTGTCTCTTGAAAATTTTTAATTTAAATTTACTTAATGTATTGTAAATTTTGATGTGCTTTGATTTGACAAGTATATAGTATTTTAACAGCTTTTTATTATAAAAATGGTATTCTTATTGCAGAAATTCAAAAAAATGATAAGAAAAATAAAACAACAAATTTTAATACATACATACCAACTGTTAACTTTAGCCATTTTCTTTCCATATTCTTTGTGTACACGTTATATTTCCCTATGTATATGTACTCAGGTACATTGGGTGCATGTACCCAAAGTGTGCATCTTTGTGCATTGCACATGAGCATACCTCTCTGTTTCAATAGTGTCAGTCATTTGTGGGTATTTGTGTACGTATGCAAATGGATATTTATTTACTCTTCCAGTAAAAATGTATTGAATTTTCATTATATGCCAGGGAATTTGATCGACACTGGTTGCCAATAGTGAATGGGAGAGAATCACATTCTGTCTTTATGGATATTACACTGTCATGGAGTAGAAAGAGGAACGAAAAAATATACATAAAAAATTATAAGTAGTGACAAACACTGGATTTGGTAATGCAATAACTTTGGACCCAGTTGTGATTGATCATGGCATGGTTAAGTATATCAGTTTCTCAGAAGACTGAGCTGAGACATAAGTCTCGGTTCTTCAGGAATTTGTGATCTCAGCTATAAAACTGAGAAAATGTACAACTGATGCAACAAATACCCTGGAAGGTGTTCTCTGACCAAAAGAACCTAAATTTTAAGTGCTGAGCAGACTCAGATAAATTCTGAAAACCAAAGCTTAGGAGGATTGTCAGTCTGGATTGCTGCCATGGCACAAGAAAAAGTGCATGTTAGGAAAGGTGTGAATTCATGCTCAACAATGAGAAATACTGACTGTGTATCCCCCTGACTGATAAGAGCTTAGAAAATTCTTCTGATGTTGTCACCACAGCAGACTAGATTATTAATATATTTGTTATTTTCCTCAGGTTGTCTCTAGTAATTTTGTCCCCTAGAGACAACGGGTTGCTTACACCATAGAGCTCACTACTTAGAGCATCACACTCATACAGTAACATCATAGGATTGGTCCTGGTTCAAGGCACATACAGAAACAGATTGATGTTTCTGACTGTCTGTGTGTCTTTTTCCCTCCACTTTCTCTCTCTAACATTAAAAATTAAATTAAATAAAAAATGACAATGGCTATTTTTCTGTTGTTTTCACAGCTTACATTGCATAGAAGAATGAATTATATTTTTCAAAATCTCACTAGAAAACATAGGTAGTAAGGTTGTTAAGTACCATATTTTCCTATGCATAATATGCCTCTCTGTAGAAGACACACCTTCATTTTGGGCACAAAATTTGAGAAAATGTTAACAAATGCGAACAAACAGGAAATGCAAGTTAAATATACTACAACCACTGTATAAGACGCACCCAGTTTTCAAACCCCAAATTTTTCAAAAAAGATAAGTCTTAAATGAGCGCAAATATGGTATACACCTGCCGAATATCTTCGTGAGTCCTTTATTTCTTTCTTTCTTTTCTTTCCTTTTTTATTACAGAGACAGTCAGAGAGTCAGAGAAAGGGATAGATAGAGACACACAGAAAAGCAGGTAAAGAGTTGTTTGTTGTTTTTTTTTTTTTTATAATGTGCCAGGTCACAGATCAATCATCAGTTTTTTGTTGTGAGACCTTAGTTGCTCATTGACTGCTCTCTCATTGTGCCTTGACCAGGGAACTACATCTGACCGAGTAACCTCTTGCTCGAGCTTGTGAGCCCATTGGGCTAAAGCTGGTGAACATTTCTTAAACCAGGTAAGCCCATGCTCAAGCTGGCGAACATGCGATCTCAAACCTGAGTCCTCTGCATTCCAATCAAATGCTCTATCCCCCGTGCCACCGCCTCCTCAGGCTGTGAAAATTTTTATCTTTTACTTTCTCTGGATTTTGTTTAGTATCCTGTTTCATAGTATGGGTGGTAACGTTGTGTATTTTAAGGTTTTTTCTACTAAAATGTATTCATCTCAACATTTTTCCATAGGTTTTCTTATGTAGTTTTTATTTCCATTAAGTTTAAACTATGTTGTAACTTGAATTTTGATTTTGAGCAGGGGTTATTTAGGAGTAAATTTCTTAACTTAAAAAAGAAAGGATTCTTAGTCAGTTTTTATTACTGATTTCTAGAGTAAGTGTAATGACAAGAAGAAACATGCTTTATATTATTTCAAAGGTTTGAGGTAGTTGAAACATGCTTAAAAAAAAATACAGGATTGTCTGTGGGAAATGTTTTTCTGTTGCGCTTCTCTGCTGCCACCTCGTGTTCACCTTGGGAATAACAGCTCAGAGCAGTTCACCTGAAAAAACACAGCAGTTGGGAGTTGTGCTTTATCTATCAATGTTGAAAACAAGACAATTTAGAAGATACTTTTATAACGTGTAAATATAAGGAATTTCCAGTTACTGTTTGCTACTTGTTTCAACGTTAACTCTAGTGAAAGCAATAGACAAATTTGATATTCTTTCAATCCTCCGAAGTTGGCTGAAATTTGCTGCATAGCACATACAATAACGATCTCTGTTACATGTGCTTCTCTGCTGCCACCTTGTGTGAATATTGGGAAACACGCCTCAGAACAGATTCAAAGGAAAGGAATAGTAAATAGGATTGTCTACAAACGTTGATACCAATTTGCCGGTTCTGTAAATATTTTGTGTATTCTTACTGATTTGATTTCTGGGAATCTATCAGTTCACCTTGTTTTTCTTCTTTCTTTCCAGCAATGCTTTCATAAAGCCTTTGAATGTTCCCATCATATACCAGGCACTGTGCTAGGAACTGTATGAGTAGTTGGTGCACTCAATGTCTTCCTATTCTACTATTTTTACTTCTGCTTTTGGACTCCTTTATTTGAGTCTTCTTAACGTATTGTAAAATAAGATAGGCTTTTATTTGAAAATTATGTGGAATGTAACTGCTTTTTTATTATAAAAACTGTATTCTTATCGCAAAAGTGCAAGAAAAAAATGAATAGAATACAAAACAACAAATTTTCATCCAGAGATAACTACTGTTAATATTATGACATTATCTTTCCATATTCTTAGTGTAGCTATTATACTTGTATATCTATACATACTAAGGTACATTGGGTGTGTATACATCTGTGTGCATAGATGTGCATTGCATATGAGGATATCTCTCTGGGTCCACAGTTTCTATCATTTGTGGATACCTGTGTATGCATGCAAATTACTATTTATTCTTTCATTCATTAAACACTTATTGTATTTCTATTATGTTCCAGGCACTGTGCTCTACACTGGTTGCCTATAGTGAAAGAGACAGACTGTCTATATAAATAATTCACTGTCATGCTGTAAACAGAGAAATAAAAATGTACATAAATAAAATAATTATAAGTTGTGACAAGCACTGGATATAGTAGTGCAATGTCTTCTTCCCAGATTTCTTGATCGTGGCGATGTTCAATATATCAGTTTCTTGAAAGGCAGAGTTGTGACCTAAGTCTCAGTTCTTCAACAATGCATATTCTCAGCTGTAAAACTGAGAAAATTCTCAAGCGCTGAAACAAAGACCGTGGGAGATGTTCTGTGAGCAAAAGAACCCAACTTGTAAGTGGTGACCCAGGCTCAGATAAATTCTGATGTGCAAAGCTTAGGACGTCTCTCAGTCTGGACTGCTGCAACAGCACAAGAAAAAATGCATGTTCAGAATGGGGTCACATCATGGTAAAGAATCAGAAATATTTTTTATGCCCTAACAGTCAAGACCAAAAAATGTCTTCTGGTGTTGTCACAACAGCAGACTAGATTATTGTTTTATTTTTAATTACCTCAGTTTTTCTCTAGTAATTTTTCTTTCTAAATACAATCACTTACTATCACCAGAGAGGTCAATAGATAGAGCATCACACACATACACTAATGTCATAGGTTTTGTCCTTGGTCTAGGAACATACAGAAACACATAGAAGTTTCTGACTATGTGTGTGTCTGTTTTCCCCCCGGTTTCTCCCTATAACATTAATAACTAAATAAAAGAAAAATGACAATAGCTTTTCTTTGGTGTTTTTTCAGCTTAAATTGCTTAGAGGAATGAATTATTGTTTTCAAAATCTCACCCAAAGAGTAAATAAATGGTAAGGTTGTAAAGTACCATATTTCCCCATGTATAAGTAGCCTCCTGTATAAGTAGCACCTTAATTTTGGGGCACAAAATTTGAGAAAATTGTAACAAATGCGAAGAAAGAGCAAATGCAAGTAAAAATACAAAAAACACTGTATAAGATGCACCCAGGTTTCACACCCTACATTTTTTAAAATGATGAGTTTTATACATAGGAATATATGGATAGAAACTACAAACGTCTCTGTGAATATTACTTTTTTTCATTTATTTCTTTTTTCCAGCATCATTGAGAGAGAGAGAGAGAGAGAGAGAGAGAGAGAGAGGTATAGATAGGGACAGACAGACTGGAATTGAGACAATTTTTTATTATATGCCAGGTCACAGATCAATCATCATTTCTTCGTAAGAACACCTTAGTTGTTCATTGACTGATCTCTCATATGTGCCTTGACGAGGGGGCTACAGCTAACCGAGTAACCCATTGCTCGGGACAGCGACATTTTGATCAAGCTGTTGAGCTTTGCTAAAACGAGATGAGCCCACGCTAAAGCTGGCAAATTTGGGATCTGAAATCTGAGTATTGCACATTCCAGTCAAATGCTCTACACACTGCACCACTGCCTTGTCAGTCTGTGAACATTTTGTTTCTTTTACATTCTCTGGATTTTATTTAGTATCGTGGTTCTTAGTATGGGTGGAAAGGCTGTGTATTTTAAGGTTTTATTCCTCTAAAATGTATTCATCACTACATTTTTTATAGATTTTCTTATGTAGTTTTTAATTTCATTCATTTTAAGGTATTTTGCAACTTGAATTGTGATTTTGAGGGGGGGGTATTTAAGAGTGAATTTCATTACCTTAAAAAGGGATTTTAGTTAATTTCTATTACTCTTCAGTATATTAAGTGTAATGACGACACGAAATATGCTCTATATTATTTCTAAGGTTAGAGGTAGTTGAAACTTGCTTGAAAGAACATACAGAATTAACTGTGGAAAATGTTTCCCAAGAGCGCTTCCCTGCTGCCACCTCGTGTGCACCTTGGAAATAACAGCTCAGAGCAGTTCACCTGGAAAAACACAGCTGTGGGGTATTGTGCGTTATCTATCAATGTTGAATCGAAGGCTATCTAGAAGATACTTTCATAACTTGTAAATATAAGGGAGTTCTAGTAAGTGTTTGATACTTTTTTCAATGTTAACTGTAGTGTAAACAAGAGATACACTTCATATCATTTCCATCATCTGAAGTTTGCTAGAACTTGCTCCACAGCACATAAAATATTGGTTTCTGTTCCATGTGCTTGTCTACTACCACCTCGTTTGCATCTTGGGAATCACACTTCAGTACATTTCCAAGGAAAGGTTTGGTAGATAAGGTTGTCTAAATCCATTGATTCCAATTAGCTGCTTCTGTGAAGTATTTCTGTATCTTTAGTGGGGTTTTTTTCTGGGAATCTCTCCTTTTATCTTGTTTTTATTTTTTCCTTCCAGCCATGCTGTCATAAATCTTTTGAAAGTGCCCTTCATATAACAGGCACTGTGCTAAGAGCTCATGTGCTTGCACACAGTCACTTCCCATTCTACTATTTTTACATCTGTCTTTTGAACTTCTTTTATTTAAATCTACTTAATGTATTGTAAATTATGATGTGCTTTGATTTGACAAGTATATAGCATTTTAACAGCTTTTTATTATAAAAATTGTATTCTTATTGCAGAAATGCAAAAAAATAATAAGAAAAACAAAACAACAAATTTTAATACATAGACATCAACTGTTAACTTTAGCCATTTTCTTTCCATATTCTTTGTGTACCCATTATATTTCCCTATGTATATGTACTAAGGTACATTGGGTGCATGTACCCAATGTGTGCATTGATGTGCATCACACCTGAGCATACCTCTCTGTTTCAATAATGTCAGTCATTTGTGGATATTTGTGTACATATGCAAATGAATATTTATACACTCTTCCAGTAAAATCTTATTAAATTTTTATTATCTGCCAGGCAATTTGCTCGACACTGGCTTGCCAATAGTGAAAGTGAGAGACTCACTTTCTGTCTTTATGGATATTACACTGTCATGGAGTAGAACGAAGAACAAAAAATATATATAAAAAAAATTATAAGTTGTGACAAACACTGGATTTGATAATGCAATACCTTTGGTCCGAGTTGTGATTGATCGTGGCATAGTTAAGTATATCAGTTTCTCAGAAGGCAGAGCTGAGACATAAGTCTCGGTTTTTCAGGAATGCATGATCTCAGATATAAAACTGAGAAAATGTACAAGTGATGCAACAAATACCCTGGCAGGTGTTTTCTGACCAAAAGAACCTAAGTTGTAAGTGCTAAGCAGGCTCAGATAAATTCTGAAAACCAAAGCTTAGGAGGTTTTTCAGTCTGGATTGCTGCCATGGCACAAGAAAAAGTGCATGTTAGGAAAGGTGTGAATTCATGCTCAACAATCAGAAATACTGATTGTATATGCCCCTGAGTGACAATGGCCTAGACAATTCTTCTGATGTTGTCAACACAGCAGACTAGATTATTATTATATTTGCTATTTGCCTCAGGTTGTCTCTAGTAATTTTGTCCCCCTGGAGACAACGGCTTGCTTACACCAGAGAGCTCACTTCTTGGAGCATCACAGTCATACAGTAATGTCATAAGATTGCTCCTGGTTCAAGGCACATAAAGAATCAGATTGATGTTTCTGACTGTCTGTCTTTTCCCCCCCACTTCCTCTCTCTAACATTCAAAATTAAATAAAATAAAAAATGACAATGGCTATTTTTTTGGGTTTTTTTGCAGCTTAAATTGCATAGAAGAATGAATTATATTTTTCAAAATCTCACAAGAGAACATAGATAGTAATGTTGTAAAGTACCATATTTCCCCATGCATAATATGCCTCCCTGTAGAAGAGACGCCTCCATTTTTGGGCACAAAATTTAAGAAAATGATAACAAATGCGAACAAACAGAAAATGCAAGTAAAATATACAACAACCATTGTATAAGACGCACCCAGTTTTCAAGCCCCATATTTTTCAAAAAAAATGAGTCTTAAACGAGGGCAAATATGGTATACACCCGCCGAATATCTCTGTGAAACCTTTCTTTCTTTCTTTTCTTTTCTTTTTTTTATTTTTTTACAGAGACAGTCAGAGAGTCAGAGAGAGGGATAGATAGGGACACACAGACAAGCAGGTAAAGATTTTTTTTTTTATTATGTGCCAGGTCACAGATCAATAATCAGTTTTTTGTTGTGACACCTTAGTTGCTCATTGACTGCTCTCTCATTGTGCCTTGACCCGGGAACAACAGCTGACTGAGTAACCTCTTGCTCGAGCCTGTGAGCCCATTGGGCTAATGCTGGTGAACTTTTCTTAAACCAGGTAAGCCCATGCTCAAGCTGGCAAACTTGGGATCTCAAACCTGGGTCTTCTGCATTTCAATCAAATGCTCTATCCAATGGGAGACCGCCTCTTCTGGCTGTGAAAATTTTTATCTTTTACTTTCTCTGGATTTTGTTTAGTATTCTGTTTCAAAGTATAGGTGGTAATGTTGTGTATTTTCAAATTTTTTCCACTAAAATGTATTCATCACAACATTTTTCCATAGGTTTTCTTATGTAATTTTTATTTCAATTAAGTTTAAACTATGTTGTAACTTGAATTTTGATTTTGAGCCAGGGTTATTTAGGAGTGAATTTCTTAACTTAAAAAAGGAAGGGTTTTTTAGATTGTTTTATTACTGATTTCTAGATTAAGTGTAATGACAAGAAGAAACATGCTTTATATCATTTCAAAGGTTTGAGGTAGTTGAAACATGCTTGAAAGAAAATACAGGAGTGTCTGTGGGAAATGTTTTCCAAGTGCGCTTCTCTTCTGCTACCTTGTGTTCACCTTGGGAATAACATCTCAGAGCAGTTCACCTGAAAAAAACACAGCAGTTGGGAGTTGTGCTTTATCTATCAATGTTGAAAACAAGACTATTTAGAAGATACTTTAATAACTTGTAAATATAAGGAATTTCCAGTTACTGTTTTCTACTTGTTTCAGCATTAACTCTAGTGAAAACAATAGACATATTTGATAATCTTTCAATCCTCTGAAGTTGGCTGAAACTTGCTGCATAGCACATACAATAATGGTCTCTGTTACATGTGCTTCTCTGCTGCCACCTTGTGTAAATCTTGGGAATCATGCCTCAGAACAGATCCAAAGGAAAGTAATAGTAAAGAGGATTGTCTACAAACGTTGATTCTAATTTGCCAGTTTTGTAAATATTTTGTGTATTCTTAGTGATTTAATTTCCGGGAATCTATCAGTTCACCTTGTTTTTCTTCTTTTCTTCCAGCAATGCTTTCATAAATCCTTTGAATGTTCCTATCATATACCAGGCACTGTGCTAGTAACTGTATGTGTAGTTGGTGCACTCAATGTCTTCCCATTCTACTATTTTTACTTCTTCTTTTGGACTCCTTTATTTAAATCTTCTTGACATATTGTAAAATAAGATAGGCTTTGATTTGAAAAGTATGTTGAATATAACTGCTTTTTTATAATAAAAACTGTATTCTTATTGCAGAAGTGCAAGAAAAAATGAATAGAATACAAAACAACAAATTTTCATCCAGAGATAACTATTGTTAATGTTATGACATTATCTTTCCATATTCTTAGTGTAGCTATTATACTTGTATATCTATACATACTATATTACTTTAGGTGTGTATATATCTCTGTGTATAGGTGTGCATTGCATATGAGGATATCTCTCTGGGTCCACAGTTTCTATCATTTGTGGATACCTTTGTATGCATGCAAATTACTATTTATTCTTTCATTCATTAAACACTTATTTTATTTCTATTATGTTCCCGGCATTGTGCTCTACACTGGTTGCCTATAATAAAAGAGACAGACTGTCTACATAAATAATATACTGTCATGCTGTAGACAGAGGAAGAAAAATGTACATAAATAAAATAATTATAAGTTGTGACAAGCACTGGATCTAGTAGTGCAATGTCTTGTTTCCAGATTTCCTGATCGCGGCAATGTTCAATATATCAGTTTCTCAAAAGGCAGAGCTGTGACATAAGTCTCAGTTCTTCAGCAATGCGTATTCTCAGCTGTAAAACTGAGAAAATTCTCAAGCGCTGAAACAAAGACCGTGGGAGATGTTCTGTGAGAAAAAGAACCTATCTTGTAAGTGGTGACCCAGGCTCAGAAAAATTCTGATGTCCAAAACTTAGGAGGTCTTTCAGTCTGGACTGCTGCAACAGCACAAGAAAAAACTGCATGTTAAGAAAGGGGTCTCATCATGGTAAACAATCAGAAATATTTTTTATTTCCCTAACAGTCAAGAGGAAAGATAAATCTTCTGGTTCTGTCACAACAGAAGACTAGATTATTGTTTTATTTTTAATTACCTCAGTTTTTCTCTAGCAATTTTTCTTTCTAAATAAAATGGTTTGCTATAACCAGAGAGCACAGTAGATAGAGCATCACACACATACACTAATGTCATAGGTTTGGTCCTTGGTCTAGGCACATACAGAAACACATTGAAGTTTCTGACTATGTGTGTGTCTGTTTTCTTCCTCTTTCTCCCTATAACATTAATAAATAAATGTAAGAAAAATGACAATAGTTTTTCATTGGTGTTTTTTTCAGCTTAAATTGCTTAGAGGAATGAATTATTGTTTTCAAAATCTCACCCCAAGAGGAAATATGTGGTAAGGTTTTAAAGTATTATATCTCTCCATGTATAAATAGACTCCGCTATAAGTAGCACCTTAATTTTGGGGCACAAAATTTGAGATAATGATAACAAATGCGAAGAAACATCAAATGCAAGTAAAAATACAACAACCACTCTATAAGATGCACCCAGGTTTCAAACCCTACATTTTTAAAAATGATGAGTTTTATACATAGGAATATATGAATAGAAACTACAAATGTCTCCGTGAATATTTCTTTCTTTCCTTTTTTCTTTTTTTCAGAGTCATAGAGAGATTGAGAGAGAGGGATAGATAGGGACAGACAGAAAATAATGGAGAATTTTTTTTATTATATGCAGGGTCACAGATCAATCATTATTTCTTCATAAGAACACCTTAGTTGTTCATTGACTGCTCTCTCATATGTGCCTTGACTAGGGGGATACAGTTGACTGAGTGACCCCTTGTTCGGGATACCGACATTGGGATCAAGCTGTTGAGCTTTGCTAAGATGAGATGAGCCCACGCTAAAGCTGGCGATTTGGGATCTCAAATCTGGGTACTGCACATTCCAGTCAAATGCTTTGCCCACTGCGCAACTGCCTTGTCAGTCTGTGAACATTTTGTTTCTTTTACATTCTCTGGGTTTTATTTAGTTTCCTGTTTCTTATTATGGGTGAAAAGGCTGTGTATTTTAAGGTTTTATTCCTCTAAAATGTATTCATCACTACATTTTTTATAGATTTTCTTATGTAGTTTTTATTTTCATTAATTCTAAGGTATTTTGCAACTTGAATTGTGATTTTGAGGGGGGGTTATTTAGGAGGAATTTCACTACCTTAAATAAAAGGGATTTTAGTTAATTTCTATTACTGTTTAGTATATTATTTGTAATGATGACAAGAAACATGCTTTATATCATTTCTAAGGTTAGAGGTAGTTGAAACTTACTTGAAAGAACATTCAGGATTAACTGTGGAAAATGTTTCCCAAGAGCGCTTCCCTGCTGCCACCTCGTGTGCACCTTGGAAATAACAGCTCAGAGCAGATCACCTGGAAAAAAAAAAAAAAAACACAGTTGGATGTTGTGTGTTATCAATCAGTGTGGAAACGAAGGCTATCTAGAAGATACTTTCATAACTTGTTATCATAAGGGAGTACTAGTTACTGTTTGATACCTGTTTCAATGTTAACTGTAGTGTAAGCAAGAGATACTCTTCATATCATTTCAATCATCTGAAGTTTGCTGAAACTTGCTCCATAGCACATACAATATTGGTCTCTGTTACGTGTGCTTGTCTACTACCACCTCGTTTGCATCTTGGGAATCACGATTCAGTACATGTCCAAAGGAAAGTTTTGGTAGATAAGGTTGTCTAATACCATTGATTCCAATTAGCCGCTTCTGTGAAGTATTTCTGTATTTTTAGTGGGTTTTTTTCTGGGAATCTCTCGTTTCATCTTGTTTTTCTTTTTTCCTTCCAGCCATGCTTTCATAAATCTTTTTAAAGTGCTCTTCATATAACTGGCACTGTGCTAAGAGCTCATGTCCCTGCACTAAGTTACTTCCCATTCTACTATTTTTACATCTGTCTTTTGAACTTCTTTATTTAAATCTACTTAATGTATTGTAAATTATGTTGTGCTTTAATTTGACATGTATATTATTTTAACAAATTTTTATTTTAAAAATGGTATTCTTATAGCAGAAATGCAAAAAAATGATAAGAAAATCAAAACAACAAATTTTCAGACATAGATATCAACTGTTAACTTTACCCATTTTCTTTCCAAATTCTTTCTGTACCAATTATATTTCCCTATGTATATGTACTCAGGTACATTGGGTGACTACGCAACGTGTGCATAGATGTACATCGCACATGAGCACACCTCTTTGTTTTAATAGTGTCAGTCATTTGTGGATATGTGTGTACTTATGTAAATTAATATTTATTCACTCTTCCAATAAAAACTTATTGAATTTTCATTATATTCCAGGCACTGTGCTCAGCACTGGTGGCCAATATTGAATGGGAGAGACTCACTTTCTGTCTTTATGGATATTACACTGTCATGGAGTAAAAAGAGGAAGGAAAAAATATACATAAAATAATTATAAGTTGTGACGAACACTGGATTTGGTAATGCAATACCTTTGGT
The DNA here is from genome assembly GCF_036850995.1 of Saccopteryx leptura. Lineage (NCBI taxonomy): Eukaryota > Metazoa > Chordata > Mammalia > Chiroptera > Emballonuridae > Saccopteryx > Saccopteryx leptura. The sequence goes on along the minus strand of NW_027095706.1, from coordinate 189,074 downwards.
CCCAGTTGTGATTGATCGTGGCAGGGTTAAGTATATCATTTTTTAGGAATGCAGAGCTGAGACATAAGCCTTGGTTCTTCAGGAATGCATGATCTCAGCTATAAAACTGAGAAAATTAACAAGTGATGCAACAAATATCCTGGGAGGTGTTCTGTGACCAAAAGAACCTAAATTGTAAGTGCAGATAAGGCCCAGGTAAATTCTAAAAACCAAAGCTTAGTAGGTTTCTCAGTCTGGACTGCTGCCATGGCACAAGAAAAAGTGCATGTTAGGAAAGGTGTGAATTCGTGCTCAACAATCAGAAATACTGATTGTATATGCCCCTGACTGACAAGAGCCTAGAAAAGTCTTCTGATGTTGTCACCACAGCAGACTAGGTTATTATTTTATTTCTTATTTACCTCAGGTTGTCTCTAGTAATTTTGTCCCCCTAGACACAATGGCTTGCTTACACCAGAGAGCTCAGTAGTTAGAGCATCACACTCATACAGTAATGTCATAGGATTGGTCCCGGTTCAAGGCACATACAGAGACAGATTGATATCTCTGACTATCTGTCTGTTTTTTCCCCCCACTTTCTCTCTCTAACATTAAAAATTAAATAAAAGAAAAAATAACATTGGCTATTTTTTGTTGTTTTCGCAGCTTAAATTGCATAGAAGAATAAATTATGTTTTTCAAAATCTCACCACAAGAGAACATAGGTAATAAGGTTGTAAAGTACCATATTTCCCCATGCATAATATACCTCCCTGTAGGAGACGCACCTTCATTTTTGGGCACAGAATTTGAGAAAATGAAAACAAATGCGAAGAAACAGGAAATGCAAGTAAAATATACTACAACCACTGTATAAGACTCACCCAGTTTTCAAACCCCACATTTTTCAAAAAAGATGAGTCTTAAACGAGGGCAAATATGGTGTACACCCGCCGATTGTCTCTGTGAACCATTTCTTTCTTTCTTTCTTTTCTTTTCTTTTTTTTACAGAGACAGTGAGAGAGTCAGAGAGAGGGATAGATAGGGACACAGAGACAGGAAGGTAAAGAGTTTTTGTTTTTTTTTAATTATGTGCCAGGTCACAGATCAATCATCAGTTTTTTGTTGTGACACCTTAGATGCTCATTGACTGCTCTCTCATTGTGCCTTTACCAGGGAACTACAGCTGATCGTGTAACATCTTGTTGTTAGCCAGTGAGTCCATTGGGCTAAAGCTGGTGACCTTTGCTTAAACCAGAAGAGCCCACGCTCAAGCTGGTGACATTGGGATTTCAAACCTGGGTCTTCCACATTCCAGTCAAATGCTTTATCCACTGTGCCAGTGCCTCCTCAGGCTGTGAAAATTTTTATCTTTTACTTTCTCTGGATTTTGTTTAGTATCCCGTTTCATAGTATGGCTGGTATCATTGTGTATTTTAAGGTTTTTTTACACTAAAATGTATTCATCACAACATTTTCCCATAAGTTTTCTTATGTAGTTTTTATTTCCATTAGGTTTAAAGTATTTTGTAACTTGACTTTTTATTTTGAGCCAGGGTTATTTAGGAGTGAATTTCTTAACTCAAAAAAGGAAGGGTTTTTTATTTAGTTTTTGTTACTGATTTCTAGGGTAAGTGTAATAACAAGAAGAAACATGATTTATATAATTTCAAAGGTTCGAGGTAGTTGAAACTTGCTTGAAAGAAAATGCAGGATTTTTTGTGGGAAATGTTTTCCAAGTGCGCTTCTCTGCTGCCTTCTCGTGTTCACCTTGAAATAACAGCTCAGAGCAGTTCACCTGAAAAAACACAGCAGTTGGAAACAAGATATTGCACTATTATATCCAGTGCTTGTGCTTTTCCTATCAATGTTGAAACCAAGACTATTTAGAAGATACTTTCATAACTTGTAAATATAAGGAATTTCCAGTTACTGCTTGCTACTTGTTTCGACGTTAACTCTAGTGAAAGCAATAGACATATTTGATATTTTTTCAATCCTCTGAAGTTGGCTGAAACTTGCTGCATAGCACATACAATAATGGTCTCTGTTACATGTGCTTCTCTGCTGCCTCCTCGTGTGCATCTTGGGAATCACGCCTCAGACGAGAACCAAAGGAAAGAAATAGTAGAGAGGATTGTCTACAAACGTTGATTCCAATTTGACGGTTCTGTAAATAATTTGTGTATTCTTAGTGATTTGATTTATGGGAATCTATTGGTTCACCTTGTTTTTCTTCTTTCCTTCCAGCAAAGCTTTTATAAAGCTTTTGAATGTTCCCATCATATACCAGGCACTGTGCTATGAACTGTATGCGTAGTTGGTGCACTCAATGTCTTCCCATTCTACTATTTTTACTTCTGCTTTTGGACTCCTTTATTTAAATCTTCTTAATGTATTGTAAAATTAGATGTGCTTTGATTTGAAAATTATGTTGAATGTAACTGCTTTTTTATTATAAAAACTATGTTCTTATTGCCGAATGCAAGAAAAAATGAATAGAATACAAAACAATTTTCATCCGGAGATAACTACTGTTAATATTTTGATATTATCTTTCCTTATTCCTAGTGTACCTAATATATTTCTATATCTATACATACTAAGGTACATTGGGTGTGCATACATCTGTGTGCATAGATGTGTATTGCATATGAGCATATCTCTCTAGGTCCACAGTTTCTATCATTTTTGATACCTGTGTATGCATGCAAATTACCATTTATTCTTTCATTCATTAAACACTGATTGTATTTCTATTATGTTCCAGGCACTGTGCTCTACACTGGTTGCCTATAGTGAAAGAGACAGACTGTCTATATGAATAATACACTGTCATGCTGTAGACAGAGAAAGAAAAATGTACATAAATAAAATAATTATAAGTTGTGACAAGCACTGGATATAATAGTGCAATATCTTGTTTCCAGTTTTCATTGATCATGGCGGTGTTCAGTATATCAGTTTCTCGAAAAGCAGAGTTGAGACCTAAGTCTCAGTTCTTCAACAATGCATGTTCTCAGGTATAATGCAGAGAAAATTCTCAAGCATTGAACAAAGTCCCTGGGATATGTCCTGTGAGCAAAAGAACCTAGCTTGTAAGTGGTGACCCAGGCTCCTATCAATTCTGATGTCCAAAGTTTAGGAGGTCTTCATTCTGGACTGCTGCAACAGCACAAAAAAAGTGCATGTTAGGAAAGGGGTCACATCATGGTAAACAATCAGAAATATTTTTATGCCCCTAACAGTCAAGAGCAAAGAAAATCCTTCTGGTGTTATCACTTCAGCAGAGTAGATTATCGTTTTATATTTAATTACCTCAGTTTTTCTCTAGTAATTTTTTCCCCTAAATACAACAGTTTGCTATTGCCAGAGATTTCAGTAGATAGAGCATCACACACATACACTAATGTCATAGGTTTGGTCTTTAGTCTAGGCACATACAGAAACACATTGATGTTTCTGACTATGTGTGTGTCTGTTTTCCCCACTCTTCCTCCCTCTACCATTAATAACTAAATAAAAAAAATGACAATGACTTTTCTTTGGTGTTTTTTCATCTAAAATTGCTAAGAAGAATGAATAATTTTTTTCAAAATCTCACCCCAAGAGAAAATAACTCGTAAGTTTGTAAAGTACCATATTTCCCCATGTATAAGTAGCCTCCCTCTATAAGTAGCACCTTAATTTTGTGTCACAAATTTTGAGAAAATGATAACAAATGTGAAGAGACAGGAAATGCAAGTAAAAATACAACAACCACATATAAGATGCACCCAGGTTTCAAACCCCACTTTTTTAAAAACGATGAGTTTTATACATAGGAAAATGTTGATAAAAACTCCAAATGTCTCTGTGAACATTTCTTTCTTTCCCTTTTTTCTTTTTTCCAGAGTCATACAGAGAGTAAAAGAGAAGGATAGATAGGGACAAGCAGACAATAATGGAGAAAATATTTTATTATGTGCCAGGTTATAGATCAATCATCATTTTTTCGTAAGGACACCTTAGTTGTGCATTGACTGCTCTCTCATTTGAGCCTTGACCAGGGGGCTACATTTGACCGAGTCACCACTTGCTCGAGACAGCAATATTGGAATCAAGCTGTTGAGCTTTGCTAAAACGAGATGAGCCCATGCTCAAGCTGGCGAATTTGGGATCTCAAATCTGGGTACTGCGCATTCCAGTCAAATGCTATACCCACTGTGCCACTGCTTGTCAGTCTGTGAACATTGTGTTTCTTTTACATATTCTGGATTTTATTTAGTATCCTGGTTGTTAGTATGGGTGGAAAGGCTGTGTATTTTAAGGTTTTATTCCTCTAAAATGTATTCATCACTACATTTTTTATAGCTTTTCTGATGTAGTGTTTATTTTGATTAATTTTAAGGTATTTTGCAGCTTGAATTGTGATTTTGAGTTGGGTTATTTAGGATTGTATTTCCTTACCTAAAAAAAAGGGATTTTAGTTAATTTCTATTACTGTTTAGTATATTAAGTGTAATGACATCAAGAAACATGCTTTATATCATTACTAAGGTTAGAGGTAGTTGAAATATGCTTGATAGAACATACAGGATTATCTGTGGTAAATGTTTTTCAAGAGCGCTTCCCTGCTGCCACCTCCTATGCTCCTTGGAAATAACAGCTCAGAGCAGTTCACCTGGAAAAACACCGCATTTAGGTGTAGTGCGTTATCAATCAATGTTGAATCGAAGGCTATCTAGAAGATACTTTCATTACTTGTAAATATAAGAGAATTCTAGTTACTGTTTTCCACCTGTTTCAATGTTAACTGTAGTGTAAGCAAGAGATACACTTCATATCATTTCAATCTTCTTAAGTTTGCTGGAGCTTGCTCCATAACACATTACATATTGGTCTCTGTTACATGTGCTCCTCTGCTATCACCTCCTTTGTGTCTTGGGAATCATGCTTCAGTACAGGTCCAAAGGAAAGTTTTGGTAAATAAGATTGTCTACAACCTTTGATTCCAATTAGCCACTTCTGTGAAATATTTATGTATCCTTAGTTGTTTGTTTTCTGGGAATCTATTGTTTCATCTTGTTTTTCTTTTTTCCTAACAGCCATGATTTCATAAAGCCTTTGATAGTGCCCTTCGTATACCAGACACTGTGCTAAGAACTCATGTCCCTGAACTCAGTAACTTCCCATTCTACTATTTTTACATCTGTCTTTTGAAATTCTTTTATTTAAATTTTCTTATGTATTGTAAATTATGATGTGCTTTGATTTGACAAGTATATAGTATTTTAACAGCTTTTTACTATAAAAACCTTATTCTTATTGCAGAAATGCAAAAAAACTGATAAGAAAAACAAAACAACTAATTTTCATACATAGATATCAACTGTTTACTTTAGCCATTTTCTTTCCATATTCTTTTTGTACCAGTTATATTTCTCTATGTATATGTACTCAGGTACATTGGGTGCGTGTATTCAATATATGCATAGATGTGCATTGCATGAGAGCATACCTCTCTGTTTCAGTAGGGTCTGTCATTTGTGGATATTTGTTTATGTATGCCAATTAATATTTATTCACTCTTCCAGTAAAAACTTATTGAATTTTCATTATAGGCCAGGCATTGTGCTCAACACTGGTTTCCATAGTGAATGGGAGAGACTCACTTTCTGTCTTTATGACTATTACACTGTCATGGATTGGAAAGAGGAAGGAAAAAATATACATAAAATAATTTTAAGTTGTCAAAAACACTGGATTTGGTATGGCAATACCTTTGGTCCCAGTTGTGATTGATCGTGACATGGTTAAGTATATGAGTTTCTCGGTAGGCAGAGCTGAGACATAAGTCTCGGTTCTTTAGGAATGTGTGATCTCAGTTATAAAACTGAGAAAATTTTCAAGTGATGCAACAAATACCCTGGGAGGTGTTCTGTGATCAAAAGAACCTAACTTGTAATTGCTGACCCAGGCTCAGATAAATTCTGAAAACCAAAGCTTAGGAGGTTTCTCAGTCTGGACTGCTGCCAGGGCACAAAAAAGTGCATGTTATGAAAGGTGTCAATTCGTGCTCAACATTCAGAAATATTGACTGTATATGCCCCTGAATGTCAAGAGCCTAGAAAATCTTCTGGTGTTGTCACCACAATAGAATAGATTATTATTTTATTTTTATTTGCCTCAGGTTGTCTCTAGTAATTTTGTCCCCCTAGAAACTATGACTTTCTTGCACCAGAGATCTCACTAGTTAGAACATCACACTCATACAGTAATGTCATAGGATTGGTCCCGGTTCAAGGCACCTACAGAAACAGATTGATGTTCCTGTCTATCTGTCTGTCTTTTTCCCCCCACTTTCTCTTTCTAACATTAAAAATTAAATAAAAAAAATTACAATGGCTATTTTTTGTTGTTTTCTCAGCTTAAATTGCATAGAAGAATAAATTATGTTTTTCAAAATCTCACCACAAGAGAATATACGTAGTAAGTTTGTAAAGTACCATATTTCCCCATGCATAATATTCCTCATGTAGAAGATGCACCTTCATATTTGGGCACAAATTTTGAGAAAAATTTAACAAATGCGAAGAAACAGGAAATGCAAGTAAAATATACTACAACCACTGTATAAGACGCACCCAGTTTTCAAAACCCACATTTTTCAAAAAGGTTGAGTCTTAAACGAGGGCAAAGATGATATACACCTGCCGAATGTCTCTGTGAACCTTCTATTTCTTTCTTTCTTTTCTTTTCTTTTTTTTTACAGAGACAGTGAGCGAGTCAGAGAGAGGGATAGATAGGGACACACAGAAAGGAATGTAAGGAGTTGTTTTATTTTTATTATGTGCAAGGTCACAAATCAGTCATCAGTTTTTTGTGTGACACCTTAGTTGCACTTTGACTGCTCCCTCATTGTGCCTTGACCAGGGAACTGCAGCTGACTGAGTAACCTCTTGTTCGAGCCAGTGAGCCCATTGGGCTTTAGCTGGTGAGCTTTAATCAAACTAGATAAGCCCACAATCAAGCTGGCGACCTTGGAATCTCAACCTGGATCCTCCACATTTAGTAAAATGCTCTATCCACTGTGCCACTGCCTCCTCAGGCTGTGAAAATTTTTATCTTTTAATTTCTCTAGATTTTGTTTAGTATCCTGTTTCATAGTATGGGTGGAAACGTTGTGTATTTTAAGTTTTTTCTCCACTACAATGTATTCATCAAAAAATTTTTCCATAGGTTCTCTTATGTAATTATAATTTATATTAAGTTTAAAGTATTTTGTAAACTGAATTTTGATTTTGAGCAGGGGTTATATAAAAGTGAATTTCTTAACTTAAAACAGTAAGGGTTTTTTAGTTAGTTTTTATTACTGATTTCTAGAGTAAGAGTAATAACAAGAAGAATCATGACATATCATTTCAAAGGTTTGAGATAGTTGAAACTTGCTTTAAAGAAAATACAGGATTGTCTATGGGAAATGTTTCCCAAGTGCGCTTCTCTGCTGCCACCTCGTATTCACCTTGGGAATAACAGCTCAGAGCAGTTCACCAGAAAAAACACAGCAGTTGGGAGTTGTGCTTTATCTATCAATGTTGAAACCAAGACTATTTAGAAGATACTTTTATAACTTGTAAATATAAGGAATTTCCAGTTACTGTTTGCTAATTGTTTCAACCTTAACTCTAGTGAAAACAATAGACATATTTGATATTATTTCATTCCTCTAAAGTTGGCTATAACTTGCTGAATAGCACATACAATAATGGTCTCTTTTACATGTGCATCTCTGCTGCCACCTCGTGTGCATCTTGGGAATCACGCCTCAGTACAGATCCAAAGGAAAGAAATAGTAGAGAGGATTGTCTACAAACATTGATTCCAATTTGCCGGATCGGTAAATTTTTTGTGTATTCTTAGTGATTTGATTTCTGGGAATCTATCGATTCATCTCGTTTTTCTTCTTTCTTTCCAGCAATGCTTTCATAAAGCCTTTGAATGTTCCCATAATATACCAGGCACTATTCTAGGAACTACATGAGTAGTTGGTGCATTCAATGTCTTCCGATTCTACTATTTTTACTTCTGCATTTGGGCTCTTTTTTTAAAATCTTCTTAATGTATTGTAAATAAGATGTGCTTTGATTTGAAAATTATGTTGAATGTAACTGCTTTTTTATTATAAAAACTGTATTCTTATTGCAGAAGTGCAAGGAAAAATGAATAGAAACAAAACAACAAATTTTCATACACGGATAACTACTGTTAATATTATGACATTATCTTTCCATATTCTTAGTGTACCTATTATATTTCTATATATATATACGTACTAAGGTACATTGGGTGTGCATATATCTGTGTGTATAGATGTGCATTGCATATGAGCATATCTCTCTGTGTCCACAGTTTTTATCATTTGTGGATACCTGTGTATGCATGCAAATTACTATTAATTCTTCCTTTCATTAAACACTTATTGTATTTCTATTATGTTCCAGGCACTGTGCTCTACACTGGTTGACACTGTACAAGATGCACGCATTTTTTTAACCTAACATATTTCAAAAAAGATGAGTCTTTTTTTTTTTTTTTTGTATTTTTCCAAAGCCAGAAACGGGGAGAGACAGACAGACTCCCACATGCATCTGACCGGGATCCCCCCGGCATGCCCACCAGGGGCGATGCTCTGCCCACCAGGGGGCGATGCTCTGCTTCTCCAGGGCATCGGTCTGCCATGACCTGAGCCACTCTAGCTCCTGGGGCAGAGTCCAAGGGCCATCAAAAGCGCATGGGCCATCTTTGCACCAACAGAGCCTCGGCTGCAGGAGGGAAGATAGAGACAGAGAGGAAAGAGGGGAGGTGGAGAAGCAAATGGGCACCTCTCCTATGTTTCATGGCCAGGAATCAAACCCGGGTCCCCTGCATGCCAGGCCGATGCTCTGCCGCTGAGCCAACCAGCCAGGGCCAAAAATGATGAGTCTTATACATGGAGAAATATGGTATAAAACCTCGAAATGTTTCTGTGAACATTTATCTTTTTCCTTTTTTTTTTACAAATATTGGGAGAGAGTCTGAGAAAGGAATAGATAAAGGCAGACAGACAGAAATGGAGAGTTTTTATTATGTGCCAGGTCACATATCAATCATCAATTTTTCGTTGTGACCCCTTGCATGTTCACTGACTCCTGTCTCATATGTGACTTGATTAAGGGACTACAACTGATCGAGTGACCAATTGCTTGAGCAATTGTGACCCCTTGCATGTTCACTGACTCCTGTCTCATATGTGACTTGATCAAGGGACTACAACTGATCGAGTGACCTTGGGCTTAAGCTGGTGAGATTTGCTCAAATCATATGAGCCCTTGATCAAGCTGGCCACCCTGGAATCTCAAACATAGGTTCCCTGCATTCCAGTCCAATGCTCTAACCACTGTGCCATTGCCTGCTCAGGCTGTGAACAATTTTATTTTATTTTTTTACTTTCTCTGGATTTTATTTAGTATCCTGATTCTTAATATAGGTAGAAAGGCTGTGTATTTTAAGGTTTTCTTGCCATAAAATATATTGATCACTATATTTTACAATAGATTTCTTTTTGTAGTTTTTATTTCCAATGAATATTAAGGTATTTTGCACCTTGAATTGTGATTTTGAGGAGGGGGTTATTTAGGAATAATTTCCTTACCATCAAAAAATGGAATTTTATTTAATTTCTATTACTGCTTACTATATTAAGTGTAATGACAACAAGAAACATGTTTTATATCATTTCTAAGGTTAGAGGTAGTAAAAACATCTTTGAATAAACATACAGGATTATCTGTGGTAAATGTTTTCCAAGAGTGCTTCCCTGGCTCAACCTCGTGTGCACCTTTGGAATAACAGCTCAGATCAGTTCACCTGGAAAAATACATCTGTTGGGTGTTGTGCATTTTCTATCAATGTTGAATCTAAGGCTATCTAAAAAACATTATAACTTGTAAATATAAATGAATTCTAGTTACTGCTTGCTACTTCTTTCAATGTTACTTGTAGTGAAAGCAAGAGATATCCTTCTTATCATTTCAATCCTCTGAAGTTCGCTGGAACTTGCTCCGTAGCACATACAATAATGGTCTCTGTTACACGTGCTTCTCTGCTGACCCCTCGTGTGCATCTTGGAAATCAGGCCTCATTACTGGTGTAAGGAATATTTTGGTAGACAGTGTTGTATATAAACTTTGATTCTAATTTGCAGTTTCTGTCAACTTTTTGTGTATTTTTCGTGGTTTGTTTTCTAAAAATCTCTCGGTTCATCTTGATTTTCTTTTTTCCTTCCAGCCATGCTTTCATAAAGCCTTTGAAAGTGCCCATCATATACCAGGCAGGGTTCTAGGAACTCATGTCCCTGCACTCAATGTCTTCCCATTCTACTCTTTTACATTTTGTCTTTTGAACTTCTTTTATATAAATCTACTTCTTGTATTGTAAAATAGGTTGTGCTTTGATTTGACAAGTATGTTAAATTTTAACAGCGTTTTTATTTTAAAAAATGTATTCTTATTGCAGAAGTCAAGAAATTGATCTCAAAAGCAACAACAACAAATTTTCATACAGATATATCTACTGTTAATATTAAGACAATCTCTTTCCATATTCTTTGTGTACCTATTATATTTCTTTATGTATATACACTCAGCTATATTGGGTGTGTGTACATCTCTGTGCATAGATGTGCATCGCACATGAGCATATCTCTCTGTGTTTACAGTGTCTGTCATTTGTGGATATCTGTGTACATATGCAAATGATTATTTATTAATTCATTCGGAAAACACTTATTGTATTTCAAATATGTGCCAGGCACTGTGCTCAACACTTGTTGCCTATATGAATGAGACAGACTTACTTTCTGTCTTTATGAATACTAAATTGTCATGGGGTAAACAGAAAGAAAAAATATACATAAATAAAATAATCATAAGTTTAACAAGCACTGAATTTGGTAGTGCAAAATTTTTGGTGTCTGTTATGATTTATTGTGGTGAGGTTCAGTATATCAGTGTCTCAGAAAGCTGAGCTGAGACATAAGTCTCAGTTTTTCAGCAATGCATGTTCACAGATATAAAACTGAGAAAATATAAAAGTTATGAAACAAAGACCCTTGGAGGTGTTTTGTGAGCAAAACTACCCAGCTTGTATGTGGTGACCAATGCTCAGGTAAATTCTGATGTCCAAGGCTTAGGAGGTCTTTCAGTCTGGACTGCTGCCATGGCACAAGAGATAGTGCATATTAGGAAAGGGGTCACTTTGTGCTAAATAATTAGAAATAGTGATTATGCACCTGAAATTATACAGCAAAGTAAAGTCTTCTGGTGTTGTCACCACAGCAGACTAGATTATCATTTTATTTTTAATTACCTCTGGTTTTTTCTAGAAAATTTTTTCCCCAAAAGACAATGGGTTGCTCTCACCAGAGAGCTCAGTAGTAAAAGAATCACTTCCATACGCTAATGTCATAGGTTTGCTTCTGGGTCAAGGCACATACAGTAACAGATTGATGTTTCTGACTATCTGTCTGTATTTTCCTTACTTTATACTGTATCTAACATGAATAAATAAATAAAAGAAAAAATGACAATGGCTTTTTTGTTGTTGTTTTTGCAGCTTAAAGTGCATAAAATACTGAATTATATTTTTCAAAATCTCACCCCAAGAGGAAATAAATGGTAAGGTCTTAAAGTCCCATATTTCCCTATGTATAAGAAATCTCCTTGTATAAGACGCACCTTAATTTGGGGGCACAAATTGTATGAAAATGATAACAAATGCCAATAAATGGGAAATGCAAGTAAAAAATACTACAACCACTCTATAAGATGCACCCAGTTTTCTAGCCCCACCTTTTTCAAAAAAGATGAGTCTTATACATGGGAAAATATAGTTTACACCCTCCAAATGTCCCTGTGAACATTTCTTTTTTTCCTTTTTTTTTTTTTACAGAGACAGGGAGAGTCAGAGAGAGACATAGATAGGGACAGACAGACAGAAATAGGCAGAGTTTTAATTATGGGCCATGTCTCAGATCAATCATCAGTTTTTCGTTGTGAGCCCTTACGTGTTCACAGACTCCTGTCTCATATGTGCCTTGACAAGGGTACTACAGCTGAACGAGTGACCGCTAGCTCGAGCCAGCGACCTTGGGCACAAGTTGCTGAGCTTTGCTCAAACCACATAAGCCCACGCAAAACCTGTCGCCCTTGGGATCTCAACCCTGGATCCTCCGCATTCCAGTCAAATGCTCTAACCACTGCACAATCGCCTGCTCAGTCTGTGAACATTTTTTTTTTACTTTCTCTGAATTTTATTTAGTATCCTGGTTCTTTTTTTTTTTTTTGTTAATTTTTTTTTCCATTTTTCTGAAGCTGGAAACAGGGAGTGACAGTCAGACAGACTCCCGCATGCGCCCGACCGGGATCCACCCGGCACGCCCACCAGGGGCGGTGCTCTGCCCCCCAGGGGGCGATGCTCTGCCCATCCTGGGCGTCGCCATATTGCGACCAGAGCCACTCTAGCGCCTGAGGCAGAGGCCACAGAGCCATGCCCAGCGCCCGGGCCATCTTTGCTCCAATGGAGCCTTGGCTGCGGGAGGGGAAGAGAGAGACAGAGAGGAAAGCGCGGCGGAGGGGTGGAGAAGCAAATGGGCGCTTCTCCTATGTGCCCTGGCCGGGAATCGAACCCGGGTCCTCCGCACGCTAGGCCGACGCTCTACCGCTGAGCCAACCGGCCAGGGCAGTATCCTGGTTCTTAATATAAGTAGAAAGGCTGTGTATATTAAGGTTTTCTTGCCATAAAATATATTCATCGCTACATTTTTTCAATAGGTTTCCTTATGTAGTTTTTATTTCCAATAATTTTTAGGTATTTTGCAACTTGAATTGTGATTATAGGGGGGTGTTATTTAGGAATAATTTCCTTACCGTCAAAAAAGGGATTTTTAGTTAATTTCTATTACTGTTTACTATATTAAGTGTAATGACAACAAGAAACATTCTTTATATCATTTCTAAGGTTAGATGTAGTGGAAATTTGCTTGAAGAAACATACTGGATTATCTGTGGTAAATGTTTTCCAAGTGCGCTTCCCTGCCTCCACGTCGTGTGCACCTTTGGAATAACAGCTCGGAACAGTTCACCTGGAAAAATACATGTGTTGGGTGTTGTACGTTATCTATCAATGTTGAATCTAAGGCTATCTAAAAGAAACTTTTATAACTTGTAAATATAAATAAAATCTAGTTACTGCTTGCTACTTCTTTCAATGGTAATTGTAGTGAAAGCAAGAGATATATTTGGTATCATTTCAATCCTCTGAAGTTGGCTGAAACTTGCTCCATAGCACATACAATAATGGTCTCTGTTACATGTGCTTCTCTGCTGACACCTCGTGTGCATCTTGGGAATCATGCCTCATTACTGGTGTAAAGGAATATTTTGGTAGACAGCGTTGTCTATAATCTTTGATTCTAATTTGCAGTTTCTCTAAAAATTTTATTTATTCTTAGTGGTTTGTTTTATAAAAATCTCTCGGTTCATCTTGTTTTTCTCTTTTCCTTCCAGTCATGCTTTTATAAAGCCTTTGAAAGTGCCCATCGTATACTAGGCACTGTGCTAGAAACTTATGTACATTCACTCAATGTCTTCCATTTTTAAGGTTTTAACTTCTGTCTTTTTAACTTTTTTTTTCCTGTATTGTTTGAAGCTGGAAACTAGAGAGACAGTCAGACAGACCCTAGCATGTGCCCGAAGGAGATCCACTCAGCACGTCCACCAAAGGACGATGTTCTGCCACTAGGGGCCGATGCTCTGCGACCCGGGTCATAGACCTGTTGGGACCAGAACCACTCTTGCGCCTGGGGCAGTACCAAAGGGCCATCTCCAGCGCCAGGGTTATCTTTGCTTTAATGGAGCCTCTGCTGCGGGAGGGGAAGGGAGAGACAGAGAGGAAGGAGAGGGGGAGGGGTGAAGAAGCAGGTGGTCACTTTTCCTATTTGCTGATGCCAAGATTCAAACCCGGGACTTTTGCACGCGAGGCCGACACTCTAGCACTGTGCCAACCAGCCAGGGCTTAACTACTTTTATGTACATCTACTTCGTGTATTGTAAAATAGTGCTTTGATTTGAAAAGTATGTGAAATTTTAACATCTTTTTTATTATAAAATATGTATTCTTATTGCAGAATTGCAAGAAAAATGATCTCTAAAACAACAACAACAAATTTTCATACAGATATATCAACTGTTAATATTATGACATTTTCTTTTCCTATTCTTTGTGTACTTCTTATATTTCTCTATGTATATATACTCAGGTACATTGGGTTTGTATACATCTGTGTGCATAGATGTGCATTGCACATGAGCATATCTTTCTGTGTCCACAGAGTCTGTCATTTGTGAATATCTGTGTACATAGGCAGATGATTATTTATTCATTCATTCATTCAAGAAACACTTATTGTATTTCTATTATGTGCCAGGCACTGTCCTCAATGCTGGCTGTCTATAGTGAATGAGACAGAATAACTTTCTGTCTTTATGAATACTACACTGTCATGGGGTATACAAAAAGAAAAAATATATACATAAATAAAAAAATTGTAAGTTTAAGAAGCACTGAATTTGGTCGTGCAATATTTTTAGTGTCAGTTATGATTTATTGTGGCGAGGTTCAGTATATCAGTTCCTCAGAAGGCAGAGCTGAGGCATAAGTCTCAGTTTTTTCATCAATGCATGTTTTCAGGTATAAAACTGAGAAAATATTGAAGTTATGAAACAAAGACCCTGGGAGGTGTTCTGTGAGAAATAGATCCTAACTTTTATGTGGTGGCCAAAGCTCAGATAAATTCTGATGTCCAAAGCATAGGAGTTCTCTCAGTCTGGACTACTGCCAAGGCACAAGAGAAAGTGCATGTTAGGAAAGGGGTCACATTGTGCTAAGCAAATAGAAATAGTGATTATGGCCCTGAAATCCAAGAGTAAAGTGAATTTTTCAGGTGCTGTCCCCACAGCAGATTAGATTATCATTTTATTTTTAATTACCTCTGCTTTTCTCTAGTAAATTTTTTTTTCAAAATACAATGGCTTGCTCTCACCAGAGAGCTCAGTAGTTAAAGCATCACACCCATATGCTAATGTCATAGGTTTGCTCCTGGGTCAAGGCATGTACAGAAACAGATTGATGTTTCTGACTCTCTGTCTGTCTTTTTCCCCCTTTATGTTGCCTCTAAAATAAATAAATAAATAAAATGAAAAATGACAATGGCTTTTTTGTTGTTGTTTTTGCAGCTTAAATTGCATAGAAGAATGAATTATGTTTTTCAAAATCTCACTCCAAAAGGAAATAAATGGTAATGTTGTAAAGTACCATATTTCCCCATGTGTAAGAAGCCTCCCTATATAAGACACACCTTAATTTTGGGGCACAAATTGTGAGAAAATGATAACAAATTTCAATAAATGGGAAATGCAGGTAAAAAAATACTACAACCACTGTATAAGACACACCCCGTTTTCTAACTCCACATTTTTCAAAAGATATGAGTCTTAAACATGGGGAAATATGGTATTCACTCTCCAAATATCTCTGTGAACATTTCTTTTTCTCTCTCTCTCTCTTTTTTTTTTTTTTTACAAAAACAGGGAGAGAGTCAAAGAGAAGGATAGATAGGGACAGACAGACAAAAATGGAGAATTTTTTTATTATGTGCCAGGACACAGATCAATCATCAGTTTTTCTTTGTGACCCCTTATGTGATCATTGACTCCTGTCTCATATGTGCGTTGACCAGGGGGCTACAGCTGATCAAGTGACCACTTGCTTGAGCCAGCGACCTTGGACCGATGCTGGTGAGCATTGCTCAAACCAGAGGAGCCTATGCTCAAGCTGGTGCCCTTGGGATCTCAAACCTGGGTCCTGCGCATTCCAGTTAAATACTCTAACCCCTGTGTCATTGCCTGTTCAGGCTGTGAACATTTTTTTTTAATTTTTCTGAATTTTATTTAGTATCGTGTTTTTCAGTATGGGTGCAAAAGCTGTTTATTTTAAGGTTTTCTTGCCCTAAAATATATTCATCAATATATTTGTACATAGGTTTCCTTATGTCGTTTTTATTTCCATTAATTTTAAGGTTTTTTGCAACTTGAATTGTGATTTTAAGGGGATGGTTATTTAGGAGTGAATTTCTTGCCTTCAGAAAAGGAATTTTTCATTAATTTTTATTACTATTTACTATATTATGTGTAATGACAAGAAGAATCATGCTTTATATCATTTCTAACATTAGAGGTAGTTGAAACTTGCTTGAAAGAACAACAGGATTATCTGTGGTAAATGTTTTACAAGTGCGCTTCCTTGCTGACACCTCGTGTTCACATAAGGGAAAAACAACTCAGATCAGTTCACCTGGAAAAACACATCAGTTGTGTGTTGTGAATTATCTATCAATGTTGAAGGCAAGGCTAACTAAAGTAAACTATTATAACTTGTAAATATAAGGAATTACTAGTTACTGCTTGCTCCTTCTTCCAATGTTCATTGTAGTGAAAGCAAGAGATACTCTCATTATCATTACCATGCTATGAAGTTGGCTGGAACTTGATACATAGCACATTCAATAACAGTCTCGGATACATGTGCTTCCCTGCTGACATCTCATGTGCATCTTGGGAATCATGCCTCAGTACAGGTCCAAAGGAATATTTTGTTAGATAGTATTCTCTATAAATTTTGATACCAATTTGCCATTTCTGTCAAGTTTTTGTGTATTTTTCGTGGTTTGTTTTCTGAAAATCTCTCGGTTCATCTTGTTTTTCTTTTTTCCTTCCAGCCATGCTTTCATAAAGCCTTTGAAAGTGCCCATCATATACCAGGCAGTGTTCTAGGAACTCATGTCCCTGTACTCAATGACTTCCCATTCTACTCTTTTACATTTTTTCTTTTGAACTTCTTTTATATAAATCTACTTCGTGTATTGTAAAATAGGTTGTGCTTTGATTTGACAAGTATGTTGAATTTTAACAGCTTTTTTATTTTAAAAAATGTATTCTTATTGCAGAAGTCAAGAAAAATGATCTCAAAGGCAAGAACAACAAATTTTCATACAGATATATCTACAGTTAATATTAATACATTTCCTTTCCATATTCTTGGTGTACCTATTATATTACTTTATGTATATATACTCAGCTATATTGGGTGTGTGTACATCTGTGTGCATAGATGAGCATCGCTCATGACCATATCCCTCTGTGTTTACAGTGTCTGTCATTTGTGGATATCTGTGTACATATGCAAATGATTATTTATTAATTCATTCGTGAAACACTTATTGTATTTCAATTATGTGCCAGGCACTGTGCTCGACACTTGTTGCCTATTGTGAATTAGACAGACTCACTTTCTGTCTTTATGAATACTAAACTGTCATGGGGTAGACAGAAAGAAAAAAATATACATAAATAAAAAAATCATAAGTTTAACAAGCATTGAATTTGGTAGTGCAATATTTTTGGTGTCTGTTAAAATTTATTGTGGTGAGGTTCAGTATATACATTTCTCAGAAGGCTGAGCAGAGTCATAAGTCTCAGTTTTTCAGCAATGCATATTCACAGATGTAAAACTGAGAAATTATAGAAGTTATGAAACAAAGACCCTGGGAGATGTTCTGTGAGCAAAAAAAAACCCAGCTTGTATTTGGTGACCAATGCTCAGTTAAATTCTGATGTCCAAGGCATAGGAGGTCTCTCAGTCTGGACTGCTGCCACAGCACAAGAGAAAGTGCACGTTAGGAAAGGGGTCACTTTTTGCTATAGAATTAGAAATAGTGATTATGCACCTGAATTTAAAGAGAAAAAAAAGTCTTCTGGTGTTGTCACCACAGCAAACTAGATAACCATTTTATTTTTAATTACCTCTGATTTTTTCTAGAAAAAATTTTCCCCAAAAGACAATGGCTTGCTCTCAACAGAGAGCTCATTAGTAAAAGCATCACACCCATATGCTAATGTTATAGATTTTCTCCTGGGCAAGGCACATACATGAAGTGTTTGATGTTTCTGACTATCTGTCTGCATTTTCCCCACTTTATCCTGTATCTAAAATGAATAAATAAATAAAAGAAAAAATGACAATGACTTTTTTGTTGTTGTCTTTGCAGCTTAAACTGCATAGAATAATAAATTATATTTTTCAAAATCTCATCCCAAGAGGAAATAAATGGTAAGGTCTTAAAGTCCCATATTTCTCCATGTATAGGAACCATCCTTGTATAAGACGCACCTTAATATTGGGGCACAAATTGTACGAAAATAAGTGCCAATAAACGAGAAATGCTACTAAAATATTTTACAACCATTGTATAAGACACAGCAAGATTTCTAACCCCACATTTTTCAAAAGATATGAGTCTTATAC
The DNA here is from genome assembly GCF_036850995.1 of Saccopteryx leptura. Taxonomy (NCBI): domain Eukaryota; kingdom Metazoa; phylum Chordata; class Mammalia; order Chiroptera; family Emballonuridae; genus Saccopteryx; species Saccopteryx leptura. Next base: position 170,654 of record NW_027095706.1, on the reverse strand, counting down.
GTGGGAAAATATGGTATACACTCTCCAAAAGTCTCTGTGAACATTTCGTTTTTCTTTTTCTTTTTTTTTTACGGAGACAGCGAGAGAGTAAGAGAGAGGGATAGATAGGGACAGACAGATAGAAATGGAGAAAGTGTTTATAATGTGCTAGGAAACAGATCAATCATCAGTTTTTCTTTGTGACCCCTGAGATTTTTATTTTCTCCTGTCTCATGTGCCTTGAGAGGGGGCTAGAGCTGGTCCAGTGACCGCTTGCTCGAGCCAGGGACCTTGGGCTCAAGATGGTGAGCTTTGTTCAAACCACAGGAGCCCTTGTTTGAGCTGGCGCCCTTGTGATCTTAAACCTGGGTCCTGACCATTCCAGTTCAATACTTTAAACCCTGCGTCATTGCCTGTTCAGGCTGTGAATATTTTTTTCTTTAACTTTCTCTGGATTTTATTTAGTATCCTGTTTCTTAGTATGGATGGATAGGCGGTGTATGTTTAGGTTTTCTTGCCCTAAAATATATTCCTCACTACATTTTTTCATAGGTTTTCTTATGTATTTTTTAGTTCAGTTAATTGTAAAGTATTTTGTAACTGGAATTGTGATTTTAAGGGCAGGGTTTTTTAGGAGTGAATTTCCTTACTTTCAAAAAGTGGATTTTTCATTAATTTCTATTACTGTTTACTATATTATGTGTAATGACAACCGAAAACATGCTTTATATTATTTTTTACGTTAGAGGTAGTTGAACCTTACTTGAAGGAACATACAAACAGATCTGTGGAAAATGTTTTCCAATTGTGCTTCCTGCTGCCACCTTGAGTGCTCCTTGGGAATAATAGCTCAGAGCAGATCACCTGGAAAAATACAGCAGTTCTGTGTTTTGCGTTATCAATCAATGTTCAATCCAAGGCTATCCAGAAGATACTTTTAAAACTTGTAAATATAAAGGAGTTATAGTTACTGTTTGCTACCTGTTTCAACGTTAACTGTAGTGAAATCAAGAGATATACTTGATATCATTTCAATCCTCTGAAGTTGGCTGGAAATTGCTCCATACCACAAACAATAATGGTCTCTGGTACATGTGCTTCTCTGCTGCCATCTCGTTTGCATTTTGGGAATCACGGTTCAATAAAAGTCTAAAGGAAAATTTTGGTTTATAAGATTGTCTACAACTGTTCATTCCAATTAACTGGTTCTATACTCTGGTTTCTCTTCAGATCACATAAATCTTTCGCCTTTTACCAATTAACTGGTTCTGTGAAGTTTTTATGTATCCTTAGTGGTTTGTTTTTGGAAATCTACACTTTCATTTTGTTTTTCTTCTTTCCTTTTAGCCATGCTTTCATAAAGCCTTTGAAAGTGCCCATAATATACTAGGCACTGTGCTAAGAACTGATTTCCCTGCACTCAGTAATTTCCCATTCTATTATTTTTACATGTGTATTTTTAACTACTGTCATTTAAATCTACTAAACGTCTTCTAAAATATGATGTGCTTTGATTTGACATGTATATTGAATTTAAACAGATTTTATTATATATATGGTATTCTTATTGCAGAAGTGCAAAAAACAGATAAGAAAAACAAAACAACAAATTTTCATACATAGATATCAACTGTTAACTTTATACCATTTTCTCTTTATATTCTTTGTGTACCGATTATATTTCTCTATGTATATGTACTCATGTCCATTGGGTGCATGTACCCAAAGTGTGCATAGATTTGCATTGCACATGAGCATACCTGTCTGTTTCAATAGTGTCTGTCCTTTGTGGATATCTGTGTATGTATGCAAATGACTATTCACTTTTTCAGTGAAAACTTATTGTATTTCTTAAATGCCAGGCACTGTGCTCTACACTGGTTGCCTATATTGAATGAGACAGACTCATTTTATGTCTTTATGCATATTACACTGTTATGGAGTAGACAGAGGAATAAAAAATATACATAAAAATTAAAGTTGTGACAAACACTGGAATTGGTAGTGCAATATCTATGGTCCCAGTTGTGATTGATTGTGGCAACATTAAGTATATCAGTTTCTCACAAGGCAGACCTGAGACATAAGTCTTGGTTCTTCACCAATTCTTGATATCAGCTATAAAACTGAGAAAATTTACAAGTGATGAAACAATGAACCTGGGAGGTGTTCTGTGACCAAAAGAACCTAACTTGTACGTGCTGACCCAGGCTCAGATAAATTCTGAAAACCAAAGCTTAGGAGGTTTCTCAGTCTGGACTGCTGCCACGGCACAAGAAAAATTGCATGTTAGAAAAGGTATCAATGCGAGCTCTACAGTCAGAAATACTGTTTATTACTGTTTATGCCCTTGACTATCAAGAGCATAGAAAAGTCTTCTGTTACTGTCACCTCAGCAAACTAGATTATTATTTTATTTTTTAATTGCCTTAGGTTTTCTCTAGTAATTTTGTCCCCCTAGAGAGAATGGCTTGCTTACACCAGAGAGTTTAGTAGTTAGAGCATCTCACCCATATAGTAATGTCATAGGTTTGGTCTTGTTTCAAGGCACATAGAGAAACAGATTGATGTTTCTGACTATCTGTCTGTTTCCCCTCCACTTCCTTCCTCTCTCATTAATAAGTAAATAAAAGAAAGAATGACAATGGCTTTTTTTTTGTAGCTTATATTACATAGAGGAATGAATTATGTTTTCTAAAATCTCACCACAAGAAAAAAATTGGTAGTAGGGTTGTAAAATACCATATTACCCCATGCATAATCTGTCTACCTGTCAAAGACACACCTTCATTTTTGGGCACATAATTTGAGGAAATGATAACAAATGAGAAGGAACAAGAAATGCAAGTAAAAAATACTACAACAACTGTATAAGATACACCCTGTTTTCAAACCGTACATTTTTTTAAAAAGATGAGTCTTAAATGGGGGGTAATATGATTTACACCCACTGAATGTCTCTGTGAACATTTGAATTCTTTCTTTCTTTTTTCTTTTTTTTTACAGAGACAGGGAGAGAGTCAGAGAGAGGGATAGATAGGGACACACAGACAGGAACGTAAAGCTTTTTTTTTATTATGTGTCAGGTCACAGATCAATCATCAGTTATTTGTTGTGTCAACTTAGTTGTTCCTTGACTGCTTTCTTATTGTGCCATGACCAGGGAACTAGAGCTACCGAGTAAACTCTTGCTTGAGTAGTGAGCCCATTGGGCTAAAGCTGGTAAGCTTTTCTCAAACCAGATAATCCCACATTCAAGGTGGCAACTTTGGGGTTTCAAATCTGGGTCCTTTGCATTCCAGTCAAATGCTCTATCCACTGCACAACCACCTGCTCAGGCTGTGACAAGTTTTTTCTTTTAGTTTCTCTGGATTTTGTTTAGTATCCTGTTTCATAGTATTGGTGGAAAGGCTTTGTATCTTAAGGTTTTTTTGCACTAAAATATATTAATCACAACATTTTTCTTTTTTTTAATTTTTTTTTATTATTCATTTTAGAGAGGAGAGGGAGAGACAGAGGGAGAGAGAGAGAGGAGAGACAGAGAGAGAGAAAGAGGGGAGGAGCTGGAAGCATCAACTACCATATGTTCCTTGACCAGGCAAGCCCAGGGTTTTCGAACCGACGACCTCAGCATTTCTAGGTCAATGCTTTATCCAGTGTGCCACCACAGGTCAGGCAATCACAACAATTTTCCATAGGTTTTCTTATGTAGTTTTTCTTTTCATTAAGTTTAAAATATTTTGTAACTTAAATTTTGATTTTGAGCGGGGATTATTTAGGACTGAATTTCTTAACTTAAAAAAGGAAGGGTTTTTCAGTTAGTTTTTAGTTCTGATTTCTATAGTACGTGTAATGACAACAAGAAACGTGCTTTATAATATTTCAAAGGTTTGAGTTAGTTGAAACTTGCTTGAAAAAATATACAGGATTGCCTGTGGAAAGTGTTTTCCAAATATGCTTCTCTGCTGCCACCTTGTGTTCAACTTGGGAATAACAGCTCAGAGCAGTTCACCTGGAAAAATACAAAAGTTGGGTGCTGTGCGTTATCTATCAATGTTGAAAACAAGACTATTTAGAAGATAATTTATAACTTGTAAATATAAGGAATTTCTAGTTACTGTTTGCTACGTGTTTCAATGTTAACTCTTGTGGAAGCAATAGACATACCTGATATAATTTCAATCCTCTGAAGTTTGCTGAAACTTACTGCATAGCACATACAATAGTGGTTGCTCTTACATGTGCTTCTCTGCTGCCACCTCGTGTGCATCTTGGGAATCACGTCTTAGTACAGATCCAAAGGTTAGGAATGGTAGTGAGGATTGTCTAAATATGTTGATTCCAAATTGCCGTTTCTGTAAATCTTTTGTGTATTCTTTAGTGATTTGATTTCTGGGACTTTATTGGTTCATCTTGTTTTTTTTCTTTCCTTCCAGCAATGCTTTCATAAGACCTTTCAATGTCCCCATCATTTACCAGGCACTGTGCTAGGAACTACATGAGTAGTTGCTGAACTAAATGTCTTTCCATTCTACTATTTTTACTTCTGTCTTTTGAACTCCTTTATTTAAATCTTCTTAATGTATGGTAATATAGGATGTGCTTTGATTTGACAAGTATATTCAATTTAACTATGTTGTAATTTTATTTATTATATTTATTTTTTTGTATTTTTCTGAAGCTGGAAATGGGGATAGACAGTCAGACAGACTCCCGCATGAGCCCGACTGGAATCCACCTGGCAAGCCCACCAAGGGTGATTCTCAGCCCACCAGGGGGCGATGCTTTGCTTCTCCGGGGTGTTGCTCTGCCGTGACCAGAACCACTCTAGCGCCTGGGGCAGAGTCCAAGGAGCCATCTCCTGTGCCCAGGCCATATATGCTACAACGGAGCCTTGGCTGCAGGAGGGGAAGAGAGAGACAGAGAGGAAAGATGGGGGTGGAAAAGCAAATGGGCACTTCTCCAACGTGCCCCGGCTGGAAATTGAACCTGGTTCCCCCGCACGCTAGTCCGACGTTCTACCGCTGAGCCAAACAGCCAGGGCTTAACTACATTTTTATTATAAAAACTGTATTCTTATTTCAAGTGCAAAATTATTACAAGAAAAGGAAACAAAAAATTTTCATACAGAGATATCTACTGTTAATATTATGACATTATCTTTCCATATTCTTAGTGTACCTATTATATTTCTCTATCTACACATTCTAAGGTACATTGGGTGTGCATACATCTGTGTGCATAGATATGCATTGCACATGAACATATCTCTCTGTGTCCACAGTGTCTATCATTTGTGGATACCTGTGTATGCATGCAAATTACTATTTATATTTTCATTCATTAACAAATTATTGTATTTCTATTATGTGCCAGGCACTGTGCTCGACATTGATTGCCTATAGTGAAAGACACAGAATAACTTTCTGTCTCTATGAATAATACTGTCATGCTGCAAACAAAGGAAGAAAAAATATACATGAATAAAATAATTATAAGTTGTGACAAGCACTGGATATGGTAGTGCAATGTCTTGTTCCCAGGTTTCATTGATCAAGGCTACGTTCAGTATATCAGTTTCTCAAAAGACAGAGCTGAGACATAAGGCTCAATTCTTCAGCAATGCATGTTCTCAGCTATAAAACTGATAAAATTCTCAAGTGCTGAAACAAAGACCCTGGGAGGTTTTGTGTTACCAAAAGAACCTGGCTTGTAAGTGGTGACCCAGGCTCAGATAAATTTTGATGTCCAAAGCTTAGGAGGGCTCTCAGTCTGGACTGTTGCAACAGCACAAGAAAAAACTGCATGTTAAGAAAGAAGTCACACCGTGGTAAACAATCAGAAATATTGTTTATGCCCCTGACTGTCAAAAGCAAAGAACAGTCTTCTGGTGTTGTAAAAGCAGCAGCCTAGATTATTATTTTCCTTTTTGATTACCACAGGTTTCGTTAGTAATTATTTCCCCCTAAAGACAATGGCTTGCTATTACCAGAGAGCTGAGTAGATCACACCCATACACTAATACCATAGGTTTGGATCTGGGTCTAGGCACATACAGAAACACATTGATGTTTCTCAATATCTGTCTGTCTGTTTTTCCCCCTCTTTCTCCCTCTAACATTAAGAAGTAAATGAAAGAAAAATGACAATTGCTTTTTTTGTTGTTTTTGCAGCTTAAATTGCTTAGAGAAATGAATTATTTTTTCAAAATCTTACCCCAAAATGAAATAAGTGGTAAGGTTGTAAAGTACCATATTTCCTCATGTAAAGTACCCTCCCTGTATAAGAAGCACCTTAATTTTGGGGCACAATATTTGAAAAAATGATAACAAGTGCAAAGAAACAGGAAATGCATGTAAACATTCTACAACCACTGTATAAGACGCATCCAGTTTTCAAACCCCACATTTTTAAAAATGATGAGTTTTATAAATAGAAAAATATGGATAGAACCTCCAAATGTTTCTGTCAACATTTCTTTCTTTCTATTTTCTTTTTTTTACAGAGACATAGAGAGAATCAGAGAGAGGAATAGATAGGGACAGTCAGACAGAAATGGAGAAAGTTTTTATTATGTGCCATGTCACTGATTAATCATCAGTTTTTCATTGGGACACCTTAGTTGTTCATTGACTGCTCTCTCATATGTGCCTTGACCAGGGGGCTTCAGCTGAAAAAGTTACCCCTTGCTTGAGCCAGCAACCTTGTGCTCAGCTGTTGAGCTTTGCTAAAACAAGATGAGCCCACACTCAAACTGGCGACCTAGGTATCTCTAAACTGGGTACTGCGCATTCCAGTCAAATGCTCTACCCACTGTGCCACTGCCTTGTCACTCTGTGAACATTTTTTTTTACATTCTCTGGATTTTTTTAGTAACCTGGTTCTTAGTATGGGTGGAAAAACCATGTATTTTAAAATTTTTTTCCCCTAAAATATATTCATCACTACAATTTTCCATAGATTTTTTTATGTAGTCTTTATTTTCATTAATTTTAAAGTATTTTGTAACTTAAATTTTGAGTTTGGGGGAGGTTATATAGGATTGAATTTCTTAACTTAAAAAAGAAAGGCTTTTGGCCATGGCCAGTTGGCTCAGTAGTAGAGCATCGGCCTGGCATGTATATGTATATGTATATGTGTACATATACAAATGTCTATATATTTGTTCATTTAGAAAACATTTATTGTATTTGATTAATTGCCAGAGACTGTGCTCGACACTGGTTGCTTATAGTGAATGGGACAGTCTCACTTTCTGTGTTTATAAATACTACTCTGCAATGGGGTAGACAGAAAGAGAAAAATATACATAAATAAAATAAACAAAAGTTAACAAGCACTTAATTTGGTAGTGCAATATCTTTAGTGTCAGTTATAATTTATTGTGGTGAGGTTCACTATATCATTTTCTGAGAAGGCAGAGCTGAGCCATAATTCTTGGTTTTTTAGGAATGCGTGTTCTCAGGTATAAAATGGAGAAAATATAGAAGTAATGAAACAAAGACCCTGGAGGTGTTCTGTGAGCAAAAGAACCTAGCTTCTATGTAGTGACCAATGCTCAGTTAAATTAATGATGTCAAAGCTTAGGAGATCACTCAGTCTGGATTGCTGCCATGGCACAAGAGAAAGTGCATGTTAAAAAAGGGGGTCACTTTGTGCTAAACTATTAAAAATACTGATTATGCCCTTGATTTCAAGGTAAACAAAAGTCTTCTGGTGTTGGCACCACAACAGACTAGATTATCATTTTATTTTTAATTACTTCTGGTTTTCTCTAGTAAATTTATTCTCCAAAAGACAGTGGCTTGCTCACACCAGAGAGCTCAGTAGTTAAAGCATTACACCCATATGCTAATATCATAGGTTTGCTCCTGCATCAAGGCACATACAAAAACAGATTGATGTTTCTGACTCTCTGTCTGTCTTCCCCCCCCTTTATCCTCCCTCTAACATGAATGATTATATAAAAGAAAAAATGATAATGGCTTTTTTGTTGTTGTTATTGCAGCTTAAATTGCATAGAACAATGAATTATGTTTTACAAAATCTCATCCCAAGAGGGAATAAATGGTAAGTTTGTAAAGTACCATATTTCTCCATCTATAAGAAGCTTCCCTGTATAAGATGCACCTTATTTGGGGGCTAAAGTTTGAGTAAATAATTGCAAAAGCAAAAAATGGGTAATGCAAGTAAAAAATTCTACAACCACTGTATAAGACGCACCCAGTTTTCTAACACCACATTTTTCAAAAAAGATGAGTCTTATTCATGGCAAAATATGATATACACCCACCAAATGTCTCTGTGAACATATTTTTTTTTCTTTTTTTTTCCAGAGACAGGGAGAGAGTCAAAGAGAGGGATAGATAGGGAGAGACAAACAGAGAGAGAGAGTTCTTATTATGTTCAGGTCACAGATCAATCATCATTTTTTTATTGTGACCCCTTATTTGGTCATTGACTCCTGCCTTGACCAGGGGGCTGTATCTCATATACTGACCGCTTGCTCTAGACAGCGACCTTGGGCTCAAGATGGTGAGCTTTGCTCAAAACACATGAGCCTACACTCAAGATGGCACCCTTATGATCTCAAACCTGAGTCCAACACATTCCAGTCAATTGCTCTAACCACTGCACAATCACCTGCTCACACTGTAAACATTTTTTCTTTTATTTTATCTGGATTTCATTTAGTATCCTGGTTCTCAATACGGGTGGAAAGGGTGTTTGTTTTAAGGTTTTCTTGCACTAAAATAGATTCTTCACTACATTTTTCCATAGGTTTCCTTATGTAGTTTTTATTTACATTGATTCTAAGGAATTTTGCAACTTGAGTTGTGATTTTGAGCGGAAAGAAGTTATTTAGGAGTTAATTTCCTTACCTTCAAAAAAGAGATTTTTAATTAATTTGTATTACTGTTTACTATATTAAGTGTGAGGACAACAAGAAATATGCTTTATATCATTTCTAAGGTTAGAGGTAGTTAAAACTTGCTTGAAAGAAAATACAGGATTGTCTGTGGAAATGTTTGCCAGGTGCGCTTCTCTGCTGCCACCTCGTGTTCACCTTGGGAATAACAGCTCAGAGCAGTTTATCTGAAAAAACACAGCAGTTGGGAGTTTTGCTTTATCTATCAATGTTGAAACTATGACTATTTAGAAAATAGTTTTTATAACTTGTAAATATAAGAAATTTCCAATTACTTTTTGCTACTCGTTTCAATGTTAACTCTAGTGAAAGCAATAAACATATTTGATATTATTTCATTCCTCTGAAGTTGGCTGAAACTTGCTGCATAGCACATACAATAATGGTCTCTGTTACATGTGCTTCTCTGCTGCCACCTCGTGTGCATCTTGGTAATCACGCCTCAGAAGAGATCCAAAGGAAAAGAATAGTAGAGAGGATTGTCTACAAACGTTGATTCCAATTTGCCGGTTCTGTAAATATTTTTTGTATTCTTTGTGATTTGATTTCTGGGAATCTATTGGTTCACCTTGTTTTTCTTCTTTTCTTCTAGCAATGCTTTCATAAAGCCTTTGAATGTTCTCATCATATACCAGGCACTGGGCTAGGAACTCTATGAGTGGTTGGTGCACTCAATGTCTTCCCATTCTACTATTTTTACTTCTGCTTTTGGACTCCGTTATTTACATCTTCTTAATGTATTGTAAAATAAGATGTGCTTTGATTTGAAAAGTTTTTTTGAATGTAACTGTTTTGTTATTATGAAAACTCTATTCTTCTTGCAGAAGTGCAAGAAAAAATGAATCTAATACAAAACAACAAATTTTCATCCAGAGATAACTACTGTTAATATTATGACATTATCTTTCCATATTCTTAGTGTACCTATTATATTTCTATATCTGTACATACTAAGGTACATTGGGTGTGCATACATCTGTCTGTAAAAATGTGCATTACATATGAGCATATCTCTCGGGGTCTTCAATTTCTATCATTTGTGGATACCTGTGTATACATGCAAGTTCCTATTTTTTCTTTCAGTCATTAAACAACTTTTTATGTTTCTATTATGTTCCAGGCACTGAGCTCTACACTGGTTGCCTATAATGAAAGAGTAAGACTGTCTATGTGAATAATACACTCTCATGCTTTAGACAGAGGAAGAAAAATGTACATAAATGAAATAATTATAAGTTGTGAAAAGCACTGAATATAGTAGTGCACGGTCTTGTTCCCAGTGTTCCTTGATCGTGGTGATGTTCAGTATATCAGTTTCTCAAAAGGCAGAGCTGAGTCCTAAGTCTCAGATCTTCAGCAATACATGTTCTCAGCTATAAAACTCAGAAAATTCACAAGTGCTGAAACGAAGACCCTGGAAGGTGTTCTGTGAGCAAAAGAACCTAGCTTGTATGTGTTGACCCAGGCTCAGATAAATTCTGATGTCCAAAGATTAGGAGGTCTGTCAGTATGGACTGCTGCAACAGCACAAGAAAAAAGTGCATGATCAGAAAGAGGTCACATCCTGGTAAACAATCAGAAATATTTTTTATGCCCCTAACAGTCAAAAGCAAAGTAAAGTCTTCTGGTTTTGTCACCACAGCAGACTAGATTATTGTTTTATTTTTAATTACCTCAGTTTTTCTCTAGTAATTTTTTCCACTAAATGCAATGGCTTGCTATCACCAAAGAGCTCAGTAGATAGAGCATCACACACATACACTAATGTCATAGGTTTGGTCCTTGATCTAGGCACATACAGAAACACATTGATTTTTCGAACTATCTGTGTTTCTGTTTTCCCCCCTCTTCCTCCCTCTAAAATTAATAACTAAATAAAAGAAAAATGACAATGGCATTTTTTGGTGTTCTTGCGGCTTAAATTGCTTAGAGGAATGAATTATTTTTTTCAAAATCTCACCTTAAGAGGAAATAATTGCTAACTTTGGAAAGTACCATATCTCCCCTTGTATAAGTAGCCTTCCTCTATAAGTAGCACCTTAAATTTGGGGCACAAAATTTGAGAAAATGATAACAAATGCAAAGAAACAGGAAGTGCAAGTAAAAATACAACAACCACTGTATACGATGCACCCAGGTTTCAAACCCCACATTTTTAAAAATGATGAGTTTTATACATAGGAATATATGGATAGAAACTTTAAATGTCTCTGTGAACATTTCTTTTTTTTTTTTTTCTTTTTTACAGAGTCATAGAGAGAGTGAGAGAGAGGGATAGATAGGGACAGACAGATAAGAATGGAGTAAATTTTTTATTATGTGCCAGGTCACAGATCAATCATCATTTTGTCGTAAGGACACCTTAGTTGTTCACTGACAGCTCTCTCATATGTGCCTTGAGCAGGGGGCTACTGCTGACCGAGTGACCCCTTGCTCGAGACAGTGACACTAGGATGAAGCTGTTGAGCTTTGGTAAAACGAGATGAGCCCACGCTCAAGCTGGCGAATTTGGGATCTCAAATCTGGGTACTGCACATTCCAGTCAAATGCTCTACCCCCTGAGCCACTGCCTTGTCAGTCTGTGAACAATTGTTTCTTTTAAATTCTCTGGATTTATTTACTATCCTGGTTCATAATTTAGTTGGAAAGGCTGTGTATTTTAAGATTTTATTTCTCTAAAATATATTCATCACTACAATTTTTATAGATTTTCTAATATAGTATTTATTTTCATTAATTTTAAGGTATTTTGCAAATTGAATTGTGATTTTGAGGGGTGGTTATTAAGGAGAGAATTTTATTACCTTAGAGGGATTTTAGTTAATATATATTACTGTTTAGTATATTAAGTGTAATGATGACAAAAACATGCTTTATATGATTTCTAAGGTTAGAGATAGTGGAAACTTGCTTGAAAGAACATACAGGATTATCTGTGGAAAATGTTTTCCAAGAGTGCTTTCCTGCTGCCACTTTGTGTGCACCTTGGAAATAACAGCTCAGAGCAGTTCACCTGAAAAAACACAGCAGTTTGGTGTTGTGTGTTATCTATCAATGTTGAATCAAAGGCTATCTAGAAGATACTTTCATAACTTGTAAATATAAGGGAGTTCTAGTTACTATTTGCTCCCTGTTTCAATGTTAACTGTAGTGTAAGCAAGAGATACACTTCATATCATTTCCATCATCTGAAGTTTGCTGGAACTTGCTCCATAGCACATAAAATATTAGTCTCTGTTACATGTGCTTCTCTGCTGCCACCTCGTTTGCATCTTGGGAATCACGCTTCAGTACAGGTCCAAAAAAGGTTTGGTAGATAAACTTGTCTACAACCATTGATTCCAAGTAGCCACTTCTGTGAAGTATTTCTGTATCCTTAATGGATTGTTTTCTGGGAATCTATCGTTTCATCTTGTTTTCCTTTTTTCCTTCCAGCCATGCTTTCATAAAGCCATTGAAAGTGCCCTTCATATACCAGGCACTGTGCTAAGAACTCATGTCACTGCACTCAGTCACTTCCCATTCTACTATTTTTACATCTGTCTTTTGAACTTCTTTTATTTAATCTACTTAATGTATTGTAAATTATGATGTGCTTTGATTTGACAAGTATATAGTATTTTAATAGCTTTTTATTATAAAAATGGTATTCTTATTACAGAAATGCCAAAAAAATAAGAAAAAAGAAACAACGAATTTTCATACATAGATATCAACTGTTAACTTTAGCCTTTTTTTTTCCATATTCTTTGTGTACCAATTATATTTCCCTATGTATATGTACTCAGGTACATTGGGTGCGTGTACCAAATGTGTGCATAGATGTGCATTGCACATGAGCATACCTCTCTGTTTCAATAGTGTCTGTCATTTGTGGATATTTGTGTATGTATGGAAATGAATATTTATTCACTCTTCTAGTAAAAACTTATTGAGTTTTCATTATATGCCAAGGATTGTGCTCGACACTGGATGCCATAATGAATGGGAGAGTCTCACTTTCTCTCTTTATGGATATTACACTGTCATGGAGTAGAAATAGGACAGAGAAAATATACATAAAAATTATTAGTTGTGACAAACACTGGATTGGGTAGTGCAATACCTTTAATCCCAGTTGTGACTGATCATGGCATGGTTAAGTATATCATTTTATTGGAATGCAGAGCTGAGACATAAGTCTCAGTTCTTCAGAAATGCGTGATCTCAGCTATTAAATGAATAAAATTTACAAGTGATACAACAAATTACCTGGGAGGTATTCTGTGACCAAAAAAACCTAAATTGTAAGTGCTGACCAGGCTCAGATAAATTCTGAAAACCAAACCTTAGGAGGTTTCACAGTCTGGACTGTTGCCACGGTACAAGAAAAAGTGCATGTGAGGAAAGGTTGAATTCGTGCTCAACAATCAGAAATATTGATTGAATATGCCCATAACTGACAAGAGCTTAGCATAGTCTTCTGATGTTGTCACCACAGCAGACTAGATTACTATTTTATTTTTATTATAAAAACTCTATTCTAATTGCAGAAGTGCAAGAAAAAATGAATAGAATACAAAACAGATTATTTTCATCCTGAGATAACTACTGTTAATATTATGACATTATCTTTCCATATTCTTAGTGTAGCTATTATATTTCTGTATCTATACATACTAAGGTACATTGAGTGTGCATAAATCTATGTGTATAGATGTGCATTGCATATGAGCATATCTTTGGGTCCACAGTTTCTATCATTTGTAGATACTTGTGTATGAATGCAAATTACTATTATTCTTTCATTAATTAAACACTGATTGTATTTCTATTATGTTCCATGCGCTGTGCTCTACACTGTTTGCCATTAGTGAAAGAGACAGACTGTCTATAAGAATAATTCACTGTCAGGTTGTAGACAGAGGAAGAAAAATGTACATAAATAGAATAATTATAAGTTGTGACAAGCACTGGATATAATAGTGCAATGTGTTGTTCCCAGTTTTCATTGATCGTGGTGATGTTCAGTATATTAGTTTGTCAAAAGGCAGAGCTGAGACCTAAGTCTCAGTTGTTCAGCAATGCGTGTTCTCAGCTATAAAACTGAGAAAATTCTCAATCGCTGAAGCAAAGACTCTGGGATGTGTTCTGTCAGCAAAAGAGCCTAGTTGGTAAGTGGTGACCCAGGCTCAGATAAATTCTCATGTCCAAGGCTTAGGAGGTCTCTCACTCTGGACTGCTGCAACAGCACAAGAAAAAGTGCATGTTAGGAAAGGGGTCACATCCTGATAAACAATCAGAAATATTTTTTATGCCCCTAACAGTCAAGAGCAAAGAAAAGTTTTCTGGCATTGTCACCACAGCAGAGTAGATTATTGTTTTATTATTAATTACCTCAGTTTTTCTCTAGTAATTTTCCCCCTAAATACAATGGCTTTCTATCACCAGAGAACTCATTAGAGAGAGCATCACACACATACAATAATGTCATAGGTTTGGTCCTTGGTCTAGGCACATACAGAAACACATTGATGTTTCTGACCTTCTGTGTGTCTGTTTTGCCCCATCTTCCTCCCTCTAACATTAATAAATAAATAAAATAAAAATGACAATGGCTTTTTTTTGGTGTGTTTGCAGCTTAAATTTCTTAGAGGAATGAATTATTTTTTTTCAAAATCTCACCCCAAGAGGAAATAAATGGTAAGATTGTAAAATACCATATCTCCCCATGTATACATAGCCTCCCTCTATAAGTAGCAACTGAATTTGGTAGCACAAAATTTGAGAAAATGATAACAAATGCGTAGAAACAGAAAATGCAAGTAAAAATACAACAACCACTGTATACGATGCACCCAGGTTTCAAACCCCACATTTTTTAAAATGATGAGTTTTATACATAGGAATATATGAATAGAAACTTCAAATCTCTCTGTGAACATTTCTTTCTTTCCATTTTTTCTTTTTTCCAGAGTCATAGAGAGTGAGAGAGAGGGATAGATAGTGACAGACAGACAAGAATGGAGAACATTTTTTATTCTGTGCCAGGTCACAGATCAATCATCATTTTTTTGTAAGGACACCTTAGTTGTTCATTGACTGCTCTCTCATATGTGCCTTGACCAGGGGGCTACAGCTGACTGAGTGACCCCTTGCTTGCGACAGCAACATTGGGATCAAGGTGTTAAGCTTTGCTAAAACGAGATGAGCCCACGCTCAAGCTGGCGAATTTGGGATCTTATACCTGGGTACTGCTCATTCCAGTCAAATGCTCTACACACTGCACCACTGCCTTGTCATTCTGTGAACATTTTGTTTCTTTTACACTCTCTGGATTTTATTTAGTATCCAGGTTGTTAGTATGGGTGGAAAGGCTGTGTATTTTAAGGTTTTATTCCTCTAAAATATATTCATCTCTACATTTTTTATAGATTTTCTTATGTAGTTTTTCTTTTCATTAATTTTAAGGTATTTTTCAGCTTGAATTGTGATTTTTTTGGGGGGGTTATATAGGAGTGTATTTCATTACCTTAAAAAAAAGGATTTTAGTTTATTTCTATTCCTGTTTAGTATATTAATGGTAATGACGACAAGAAACATGCTTTACATGATTTCTAAGGTTAGAGGTAGTAGAAACTTGCTTGAAAGAACATACAGGAATATCTGTGGAAAATGTTTTCCAAGAGCGCTTCCCTGCTGCCACCTAGTGTGCACCTTGGAAATAACAGCTCAGAGTAGTTCACCTGGAAAAACACAGCAGTTTGTTGTTGTGCGTTATCTATCAATGTTGAATCGAAAGCTATCTAGAAGATACTTTCATAACTTGTAAATGTAAGGGAGTTTTAGATACTGTTTGCTACCTGTTTCAATGTTAACTGTAGTGTAATCAAGAGATACATTTCATATCATTTATGTCATCTGAAGTTTGCTGGAACCTGCTCCATAGCACATAAAATATTGGCCTCTGTTACATGTGCTTCTCTGCTACCACTTCAATTGCATCTTGGGAATCATGCTTCAGTACAGATCTAAAGGAAAGGTTTGGTAGATAAGATTGTCTACAACCATTGTTTCCAATTAATCGCTTCTGTGAAGTCTGTCTGTATCTTCTGTGTTTTTTCTTCTGGGAGTCTATTGTTTCATCTTGTTTTTCTTTTTTCTTCCAGCCATGCTTTCATAAAGCCTTTGAAAGTGCCCTTCATATACCAGGCACTGTGCTAAGAGCTCATGTCCTTGCACTCAGTCTCTTCCCATTTGATTATTTTTACATCTGTCTTTTGAACTTCTTTTATTTAAATCTTCTTAATGTATTCTAAATTATGATGTGCTTTGATTTGACCAGTATATAGTATTTAAACAGCTTTTTATTATAAAAACGGTATTCTTATTGCAAAATGCAAAAAAATAATAAGAAATCAAAACAAAAATTTTTCATTCATAGATATCAACTGTTAACTTTAGCCATTTTCTTTCCATATTTTTTGTGTACCAATTATATTTCCCAATGTATATGTACTCAGGTACATTGGATGCGTGTACCCAAGGTGTGCATAGATGTGCATCACATGTGAGTATACTTCTCTGTTTCAATAGTGTCTGTCATTTGTGGATATTTGTGTACATATGCAAATGAATATTTATTGACTCTTCCAGTAAAAACTTATTGAATTTTTATTATATGCCAGGCACTGTGCTCGACACTGGTTGCCAATATTGAATGGGAGAGACTCACTTTCTGTCTTTATGGATATTACACTCTCATGGAGTAGAAAGAAGAAGGAAAAAATATACATGAAAAAATTATAAGTTGTGACAAACACTGGATTTGGTAGTGCAATACCTTTGGTCCCAGTTGTGACTGATCGTGGCATGGTTAATTATAACATTTTCTCAGAAGGCAGAGCTGAGATATAAGTTTTGGTTCTCCTGGAATGTGTGATCTCAGCGATAAAACTGAGAAAATATACAAAAAATGCAACAAATACCCTGGGAGGTGTTCTGTGACCAAAAGAACCTACATTGTAAGTGCTGACCAGGCTCAGATAAATTCTGGAAACCAAAACTTAGGTGGTTTCTCAGTCTGGATTGCTGCCACAGCACAAGAAAAAGTGCATGTTATGAAAGGTGTGAATTCGTGCTCTACAATCAGAATTACTGATTGTATATGCCCCTGACTGACAAGAGCCTAGAAAATTCTTCTGATGTTGTCACCACAGCAGACTAGATTATTATTTTATTTTTTATTTATGTAAGGTTGTCTCTTGTAATTTTGTCCGCCTGGAGACAATGGCTTGCTTACACCAGAGAGCTCACTAGTTAGAGCATCACACTCATACAGTAATATCATAGGACTGGTCCCGGTTCAAGGCACATACAGAAGGAGATTGATGTTTCTAACTGTCTGTCTTTTTCCCCTCACTTCCTCTCTCTAACATTAAAAATAATAAAAGAAAAAATGACAATGGCTATTTTTGTTGTTGTTTTCACAGCTTAAATTGCATAGAAGAATGAATTATGTTTTCCAAATTCTCACCACAAGAGAAAGTAGGTAGTAAGGTTGTAAAGTACCAAAATTTTCCGTGCATAATATGCCTCCCTGTAGAAAATGCACCTTCATTTTTGGGCACAAAATTAGACAAAATGGTAACAAATGCGAAGAAACAGAAAATGCAAGTAAAATATACTACAACCACTCTATAAGATGCACCCAGTATTCAAACCCCACATTTTTCAAAAAAGTTGAGTCTTAAACGAGGGAGAATATGGTATACACCCGCCGAATATCTCTGTGAACCCTTTATTTCCTACGTTCTTTTTTTTTTTTTACAGAGACAGTGAGAGAGTCAGAGAGAGGGATAGATAGGGACACACAGACAAGAAGGTAAAGAGTTTTTTTTTTATTATGTGCCAGGTCACAGATCAATCATCAGTTTTTTGTTGTGACACCTTAGTTGCTCATTGACTGCTCTCTCATTGTGCCTTGACCAGTGAACTACAGCTGAACGAGTAACCTCTTGCTCGAGCCAGTGAGCCCATTGGACTAAAGCTGGTGAGCATTTCTTAAACCAGATAAGCCCACGATCAAGCTGGCGACCTTGGGATTTCAAACCTGGCTCCTCCACATTCCTGATTTCTAGAGTAAGAGTAATGACAAGAAGAATTATGCTTTATATCATTTCAGAGTTTTGAGATAGTTGAAACTTGCTTGAAAGAAAATATAGGATTGTCTGGGGAAAATGTTTTCCAAGTGCGCTTCTCTGCTGCCACCTCGTATTCACCTTGGGAATAACAGCTCAGAGCACATCACCTGAAAAAACACAGCAGTTGCAAGTTTGCTTTATCTATCAATGTGTAAATCAAGACTATTTAGAAGATAATTTTATAACTTGTAAATATAATGAATTTCCAGTTACTGTTTGCTACTTGTTTCAACGTTAACTCTAGTGAAAGCAATAGACATATTTGATATTATTTCAATCCTCTGAAGTTGGCTGAAACTTGCTGCATAGCACATACAATAATGGTCTTTGTTACATGTGCTTCTCTGCTGCCACCTCGTGTTCATCTTGGAAATCACGCATCAGTACAGATCCAAAGGAATGAAATAGTATAGAGGATGTCTACAGACGTTGATTCCAATTTGCCGGATTTCTACATATTTTGTGTATTCTTAGTGATTTGATTTCTGGAAATCTATTGATTCATTGCGTTTTTCTTCTTTCCTTCCAGCAATGCTATCATAAAGCTTTTTAATGTTCCCATTATATACCAGGCGCTGTGCTAGGAACTACATGAGTAGTTGCTGTATTCAATGTTTTCCGATTCTCTATTTTTACTCCTGCTTTTGGGCTCTTTTATTTAAATCTTCTTAATGTATTGTAAAATAAGATGTGCTTTGTTTTGAAAAGTATGGTGAATGTAACTGCTTTTTTATTATAAAAACTCTATTCTTATTGCAGAAGTGCAAGAAAAAATGAGTAGAAAACAAAACAAATTTTCATACAGAGATAACTACTTTTATTATTATGACATTATATTTCCATATTCTTAGTGTACCTATTATATTTTTATATCTATACGTACTATGGTACATTGGGTGTGCATACATCTGTGTGTATGGATGTGCATTGCATATGAACATATCTCTCTGTGTCCACATTTTGTAACATTTGTGGATACCTGTGTATGCATGCAAATTACTATTTATTCTTTCATTCATTAAACACTTATTGTATATCTATTATGTTCCAGGCACTGTGCTCTACACTTTTTGCCACTGTATAAGACGCATGCATTTTTCTAACCTAATGTTTTTCAAAAAAGATGAGTCTTATACATGGAGAAATATGGTATACACCCTCCAATTGTCTCCATGAACATTTCTTTTTTTCCTTTTTTTTTTTTTACAGAGACAGGGTGAGAGTCAGAGAGAGAGATAGATAGGGACAGACAGACAGAAATGGGGAGAGTTTTAATTATGGGCCATGTCACAGATCAATCATCAGATCTTTGTTGTGAGCGTTACGTGTTCAGTGACTCCTGTCTCATATTTGCCTTGACAAGGGGGCTACAGCTGAACAAGTGCCCGCTAGCTCCAGCAAGCCACTTTGGGCTCACGCTGCTGATATTTGCTTAAACCACATAAGCCCACTCTTAAGCTGTCGCCCTTGGGATCTCAAGCCTGGGTCCTCCGAATTACAGTCAAATGCTCTAACCATTGTGCAATCGCCTGCTCAGTCTGTGAACATTTCTTTTTTACTTTCTCTGGATTTTATTTAGTATCCTGGTTCTTAATATAAGTAAAAAGGCTGAGTATGTTAAGGTTTTTTTGCCGTAAAATATATTCATCACTACATTTTTCCATAGTTTTCCTTATGTAGTTTTTATTTTCAATAATTTTGAGTTATTTTGCAACTTGAATTGTGATTTTTAGGGGGGGTATTTAGGAATAATTTCCTTACCATCAAAAAAGGGATTTTTAGTTAATTTCTATTACTGTTTACTATATTAAGTGTAATGGCAACAAGAAACATGCTTTATATCATTTCTAAGGTTAGAGGTAGTGGAAACATTCTTGAAAGGACATACAGGATTATCTGTGGTAAATGTTTTTCCAAGTGTGCTTCCCTGACTCCACCTCGTTTGCACCTTTGGAATACAGCTCAGATCAGTTCACCTGGAAAAATACATCTGTTGGGTGTTGTGCGTTATCTATCAATGTTGAATTCAAGGCTATATAAAAAAAACTTTTATAACTTGTAAATATAAGTACATTCTAGTTACTGCTTGCTACTTCTTTCAATGTTAATTGCAGTGAAAGCAAGAGATATACTTGGTATCATTTCAATCCTCTGAAGTTGGCTGGAACTTGCTCCATAGAACATACAATAACGGTCTCTGTTTCAGGTGCTTCTCTGCTGACACCTCGTGTGCATCTTGGGAATCATGCCTCATTACTGGTGCAAAGGAATATTTTGGTAGACAGCGTTGTGTATAAACTTTGATTCTAATTTGCAGTTTTTGTAAATATTTTATGTATCCTTAGTTGTTTGTTTTCTGAAAATCTTTCAGTTCATCTTGTTTTCATAAAGCCTTTAAAGTGCCCATCATATACTAGGCACTGTACTAGAAACTCATGTACATTCATTCAATGACTTCCATTTCTACGCTTTTAACTTCTGTCATTTTAACTTCTTTTTTTTCTGTATTTTTTGAAGCTGGAAACTAGAGAGAGAGTCAGACAGACTCCCGCATACGCCCGACCGAGATTTACTCGGCACGTCCACCAGGGGGCGATGTTCTGCCCACCAGGTGACAGTGCTCTGCAACCCCGGTTTGTAGACCTGTTGCAACCAGAGCCGCTCTTGTGCCTGGGGCAGAAGCCAAGGAGCCATCTCCAGCGCCCGGATTATCTTTGCTTTAATGGAGCTTCTGCTGTGGGATGGGAAGTGAGAGACAGAGGAAGGAGCGGGGGAGAGGTGGAGAAGCAGGTGGTCGCTTCTTCTGTGTGCCAATGCCGGGATTCAAACCCAGGAAGTATGGATGCGAGGCCGACACTCTAGCACTGTGTCAACCAGCCAGGACTTAACTTCTTTTATATACATCAACTTCGTGTACTGTAAAATAAGATGCACTTTGATTTGAAAAAGTATGTTAAATTTCAACATCTTTTTTATTATAAAATATGTATTCTTATTGCAGAATTGCAAGAAAAGTTATCTCTAAAACAACAACAATTTTTGATACAGATATATCAACTGTTAATATTATGATATTTTCTTTTCCTATTCTTTATGTACTTCTTATATTTCTCTATGTATATATACTCAGGTACATTGGGTTTGTGTACATCTGTGTGCATAGATGTGCATTGCACACTGTGTCCCCAGTGTCTGTTATTTCTGGATATCTGTGTATGTATGCAAATGATTATTCATTCATTCATTCATTCATTCATTCAAGAAACACTTATTGTGTTTCTATATGTGCAAGGCACTGTACTCAAAACTGCTGTCTATAGGGAATGAGACAGATTAACTTTCTGTCTTTATGAATACTACACTGTCATGGGGTAGACAGAAAGAAAAACATATATAGATAAATAAAAAAATCGTAAGTTTAAGAAGCACTGAATTTGGTAGTGCAATATCTTTGGTGTCAGTTATGATTTATTGTGGTGAGGTTCAGTATATCATTTCCTCAGAAGGCAGAGCTGAGACTTAAGTCTCAGTTTTTCAGCAATGCATGTTCTCAGGTATAAAACTGAGAAAATATAGAAGTTATGAAACAAAGAGCCTGGGAGGTGTTCTGTGAGCAATAGATCCTAGCTTTTATGTGGTGGACAAAGCTCAGATAAATTCTGATGTCAAAAGAATAGGAGGTCTCTCAGTCTGGAGTACTGCCAAGGCACAAGAGAAAGTGCATGTTAGGAAAGTGGTCACTTTGTGCTAAGCAAGTAGAAATTGTGATTATGCCCCTGAAATCCAAGAGTAAAGAGAATTCTTTAGGTGCTCTCAGATCAGAGCAGCAGATCAGATTATCATTTTATTTTTTAATTTTTCTGTTTTTTTCTAGAAAATTTTCTCCCCAAAAGACAATGGCTTGCTCTCAACAGAGAGCTCAGTAGTGAAAGCATTATGCCCATACGCTAGTGTCATAGGTTGCTCCTCGGTCAAGGCATATACAGAAACAGATTGATGTTTCTGTCTGTCTGTCTTTTTCTGCCTTTACCTTGCTTCTAAAATAAATAAACAAATAAAAGAAAAAATGACAATGGCTATTTTGTTGTTGTTGTTGCAGCTTAAATTGCATAGAAGAACAAATTATTTTTTTCAAAATCTCACCCCAAGAGGAAATAAATGGTAAGGTTGTAAAGTACCATATTTCCCCATGTATAAGAAGCCTCCCTGTATAAGATGCACTTTAATTTTGGGGCACAACTTGTGAAAAAACGATAACAAATGCCAATAAATGGGAAATGCAAGTAAAAAAGTACTACAACTACTGTATCAGATGCACCAAGTTTTCTATCCCCACATTTTTGAAAAGATATGAGTCTTATACATGGGGAAATATGGTATACACTCCAAATGTATTTGTGAACATTTTGTTTTTCTTTTTCTTTTTTTTTTTACAGAGACAGGGAGAGAGTCAGAGAGAAGGTTAGATAGGGACAGACAGACAGAAATGGAGAAAGTGTTTATTATGTGCCAGGACACAGATCAATTATCAGTTTTTTGTTGTGACCCCTTACATGTTCATTTACTCCTGTCTCATATGTGACTTGACCTGGGGGCTACAACTGATTGAGTGACCAATTGCTTGATCCATTGACCTTGGGCTTAAGCTGGTGAGCTTTGCTCAGATCATATGAGCCCATGGTAAAGCTGGCGCCCTTGGGATCTCAAGCCTGGGTCCTCCGCATTCCAGTCAAATGCTCTAACCACTGTGCATTGCCTGCTCAGGTGTGAACATTTTTTTTTACTTTCTCTGGATTTTATTTAGTGTTCTGCTTCTTAATATAGATGGAAAGGCTGTGTATTTTAAGGTTTTTTTCCCCATAAAATATATTCATCACTACGTTTTTCCATAGGTTGTCTTTGTATTTTATATTTTCATTAATTTTAAGGTGTTTTACAACTTAAACTGTGATTTTGAGGGGGAGTTTATCTAGGAGTGAATTTCTTTACCTTCAAAAAAAGAATTTTTAGTTAATTGCTATGACTCTTTATTATATTTAGTGTAATGACAAAAATAAACATGCTTTATATTATTTCTAATGTTAGAGGTAGTTGAAACTTGCTTGAAAGAACATACAGGATTATCTGTGGTAACAGTTTTCCTAGTGCGCTTCCCTGCTGCCACCTCGTGTGCACCTTCGGAATAACAGCTCAGACCAATTCACCTTGAATAATATATCAGATGGGTGTTGTGCATTATCTATCAATGTTGAATCCAAGGCTATCTAAGAAAAGTTTTATAACTTGTAAATATAACGAATTTCTACTTACTGCTACTACTTCTTTCAACGTTAATTGTCGTGAAAGCAAGAATTATTCTTGGTATCATTTCAATCCTCTCATTTTGGCTGGATCTTGCTCCATAGCACATACAGTAATTTTCTCCATTACATGTGCTTTTCTGCTTCCACCACATGTGCATCTTGGGAATCATGCCTCAGTACAGGTCCAAAAAAATAGTTTGGTACAGAGCATTGTCTATAAACGTAGGTTTTAATTTCCCATTTCTGAAAAGATTTTATATATCCTTAGTGGTTTGTTTTCTGAAAATCTCTGGGTTCAACGTATTTTTCTTCTTTACTTCCAGCCATGCTTTCATTAAGCCTTTTAAAGTGCCCATCATATACCAGGCAATGTGCCAGGAACTCATGTCTCTGCATTCAATGACTTCCATTGCTACGCTTTAACCTCTGTCTTTTTAACTTTTTTTTTTGTATTTTTAAGAATCTAGAAACAGGAAGAGACAGTCAGACAGACTCCCACATGCGCCCAACTGAGATCCACTCGGTACACCCACCAAGGGCGATGCTCTGCCCACCAGGGGTCGATGCTCTGCACCCCTGGAACGTCACCCTGTTGCGACCAGAGCCACACTAGAGCTTGGGACAGAAGCCAAGGAGCAATCCCCAGTGCCCAGGCCATCTTTGCTCCAATGGTGTCTTGGCAACAGGCTGTGTAGAGATAGACAGAGAGGAAGGAGAGGGGGAGAGGTGGAGAAACAGATGGGCGCTTCTCCTGTGTTCCCTGGCCAGGAATCAAACCCAGGACTTCTGCACACGAGGCCAACGATCTACAACTAAGTGAACCAGCCAGGGCTTAACTTCTTTTATATGTATCTACTTCGTGTATTGTAAAATAGGATGTGCTTTGATTTTACAAGTATGTTGAATTTTAACAGATTTTTCATTATATAAAAAGTATTCTTATTGTAGTAGTGCACAAAAAATTATCTCAAAAACAACCACAACAAATTGTTATACAGATATATCTACAGTTAATATTAGGACATTTACTTTCCATATTCTTTGTGTACCTATTTTATTTCTCTATGAATATATACTCAGATGCATTGGGTGTGTGTGCATAGAGGTGCATTGCACATGAGCATATCTCTCTGTGTCCACAGTGTCTGTTATTTGTGGATATCTGTGTATGTATGAAAATGACTATGTATTCATTCATTCAGGAAACATTTATTGTATTTATATTATCTGCCAGGCACTATGATCGGCATTGGTTGCCTATAGTGAATATGTCAGACTCACTTCATGTCTTTATAAATACGACACTGTCATGGCGTAAACAGAAAAAAAATATATATACATAAATAAAATAACTGTAAATTAAACGAGCACTGAATTTGGTAGTGCAATATCTTTGGTGTCAGTTATGACTTATGGAGGCAAGGTTCAGTATATCAGTTTCTCAGAAGGCAGAGCTGAGCTCGGTTTTTCAGCAATGCGTGTTATCAGATATAAAACTGAGAAAATATAGAAGTTAAGAAACAAAGACCCTGGGTGGTGTTCTGTGAGCAAAAGAACCTAGCTTGTATGTGGTGACCAATGCTCAGATAAATTTGATGTCCAAAGCTTAAGAGGTCTCTCAGTCTGGACTGCTGACAAGGTACAAGAGAAAGTGCATGTTAGAAAATGCGTCACTTTGTGCTAAGCAATTAGAAATACTGATTATTCCCCTGAATTTCAAGAGCAAAGTCTTCTAATGTTGTCACCACAGCAGACTAGTTTATCATTTTATTATTTAATTACCTCTGATTTTCTCTAGTAAGTTTTTTCCCCAAAAGACAATGGCTTGCTCTCACCAGAGAGCTCAGTAGTTAAAGCAAAACACCCATACGCTAATGTCATAGGTATGCTCCTGGGTCAAGGCATATACAGAAACAGATTGATGTTTCTGACTATCTGTCTGTCTTTTTCCCCTTTTATCTTGCCTCTAAAATAAATAAATAAATAAATAAACAAATAAAAGAAAAAATGACAATGGCTTTTTTGTTGTTGTTTTTGCAGCTTAAATTGAATTGAAGAATGAACTATGTTTTCCAAAATCTCACTCCAATAGAAAATATATGGTAAGGTTGTAAAGTACAGTATTTCCCCATATATAAGAAGCATCCCTGTGTAAGACGCATCTTAATTTTGGGGCACAAATTGTACGAAAATGATAACAATTGCCCATAAACGGGAAATGCAAGTAAAAAAATTCTACAACCACTGTATAATACACACCAATATTTCTAACTCCACATTTTTCAAAGGATTTGAGTTTTATACATGGGGAAATATGGTATACACTCTCCAAATATCTCTGTGAACATTTCGTTTTTCTTTTTCTTTTCTTTTTACAGAGACGGAGAGAGTCAGAGAGAGGGATAGATAGGGACAGACAGACAGAAATGGAAAAAGTGTTTATAATGTGCTAGGACACAGATCAATCATCAGTTTTTCTTTGTGACTCCTCAGGTTTTCATTGACTTCTGTTTCATATGTAACTTGACCAGGGGGCTACAGCTGGTCCAGTGACTGCTTGCTCACGCC
This sequence comes from Saccopteryx leptura, assembly GCF_036850995.1. NCBI lineage: Eukaryota > Metazoa > Chordata > Mammalia > Chiroptera > Emballonuridae > Saccopteryx > Saccopteryx leptura. The sequence continues at coordinate 144,693 of NW_027095706.1, read as the reverse complement.
AGCGACCTTGGGCTCAAGATGGTGAGCTCTGTTCAAAACACAGGAGCCCTCGCTAAAGCTGGCGCCCTTGGGATCTCAAACCTGGGTCCTGCGCATTCCAGTTAAATACTTTAACCCAGGGGTCTCAAACTTGCCGCAGACCGCAGGTCGCATGCAACCCACCCACCAATTTTGTGTGGCCCGAAGACTGGCCCGCAGACTAATCCACGAAGTTTAATTAGTCTGTGGGCTGCACAAAATTTGTGGGCGGGCCGCATATAGCACACGGGTTGCAAATTTCAGACCCCTGCCCCTGCTTAATTGCCTGTTCAGGCTCTGAATATTTTTTTTTACATACTCTGGATTTTATTTAGTATCCTGTTTCTTAGTATGGATGGATAGGCAGTGTATTTAAGGTTTCCTTGCCCTAAAATATGTTTCTCACTACAATTTTTCATAGGTTTTCTTATGTATTTTTTATTTCCATTAATTGTAAAGTATTTTGTAACTGGAATTGTGATTTTAAGGGGAGGGTTTTTTAGGAGTGAATTTCCTTACCTTCAAATAGGGAATTTTTTGTTAATTTCTATTACTGTTTACAATATTATGTGTAATGACAACAGAAAACATGCTTTATATCATTTTTTACATTAGAGGTAGTTGAAACTTGCTTGAAAGAACATACAAAACGATCTGTAGGAAATGTTTTCCAAGTGTGGTTCCCTGCTGCCACCTTGTTTGCTCCTTGGGAATAACAACTCAGAGCAGATCACCTGGAAAAAATCAGCAGTTGGGTGTTGTGTGTTATCTATCAATGTTGAATCCAAGGCTATCCAGAAGATACTTTTATAACTTGTAAATATAAAAGAGTTCCAGTTACTGTTTGCTACCTGTTTCAACGTTAACTTTAGTGAAAGCAAGAGATATACTTGATATCATTTCAATCCTCTGAAGTTGGCTGTAACTTGCTCCAAAGCACATACAATAATATTCTCTGTTACATATGCTTCTCTGCTGCCACCTCGTTTGCATCTTGGGAATCACGGTAAAATAGAACTCTAAAGGTAAGTTTTGGTATATAACATTGTCTACAACCGTTCATTCCAATTAACTGGTTCTGTGAAGTTTTTATGTATCCTTAGTGGTTTGTTTTTCGGGAATCTACCATTTCATTTTGTTTTCCTTCTTTTCTTTTAGCCATACTTTCATAAAGCCTTTGAAAGTGCCCATCATATACCAGGCACTGTGCTCAGAACTCATTTCCCTGCAATCAGTAACTTCCCATTCTACTATTTTTACATCTGTATTTTTAACTACTGTCATTTAAATCTTCTAAATGTATTCTAAAATATGATGTGCTTTGATTTGATATGTATATTGAATTTAAACAGATTTTATTATATAAATGGTATTCTTATTGCAGATGTGCAAAAAACTGATAAGAAAAACAAAACAACAAATATTCATACATAGATATCAGCTGTTTACTTTATGCCATTTTCTCTTTATATTCTTTGTGTACCAATTATATTTCTCTATGTATATGTACTCATGTGCATTGGGTGCATGTACCCAAAGTGTGCATAGATGTGCATTGCACATGAGGATACCTCTCTGTTTCAATAGTGTCTGTCCTTTGTGGATATCTGTGTATGTATGAAAATGACAATTCACTTTTTCAGTAAAAACTTATTGTATTTTTTTATATGCCTGGAACTGTGCTCGACACTGTTTGTCGATAGTGAATGAGACAGACTCACATTCTGTTTTTATGCATATTACCATGTCATGGAGTAGACAGAGGAAAAAAAATATACAAAAAAATTAAAGTTGTGACAAACACTGGATTTTGTAGTGCAATACCTATGGTCCCAGTTGTGATTGATCATGGCAAGGGTAAGTATATCAGTTTCTCAGAAGGCAGACCTGAGACATAAGTCTCAGTTCTTCACCAATCCTTGATATCAGCTATAAAACTGAGAAAATTTACAAGTGATGAAACAATGAACCTGGGAGGTGTTCTGTGACCAAAAGAACCTAACTTGTAAGTGCTGACCCAGGCTCAGATAAATTCTGAAAAACAAAGCTTAGGAGGATTCTCAGTCTGGACTGCTGCCACAACACAAGAAAAATTGCATGTTATGAAAGGTATCAATGTGTGCTCTACAATCAGAAATACTGTTTATCACTGTTTAGGACCTAGAATATCACGAGCATAGAAAAGTTGTCTGTTGCTGTCACCTCAGAAAACTAGATTATTATTTTATTTTTTAATATGCCTCAGGTTTTCTCTAGTAATTTTGTCCCCCTAGAGAGAATGGCTTGCTTACACCAGAGAGTTCAGTAGTTAGAGCATCTCACCCATATAGTAATGTCATAGGTTTGGTCCTGTTTCAAGGCACATAGAGAAACAGATTGATGTTTCTGACTATCTGTCTGTTTCCCCCCCCCACTTCCTTCCTCTATTATTAATAATTAAATAAAAGAAAGAATAACAATGGCTTTTTTTTGTTGTTTTTGCAGCTTAAATTGCATAAAGGAATGAATTATGTTTTTTTAAATCTCACCACAAGAAAAAATAGGTAGTAGAGTTGTAAAGTACCATATTTCCCCATGCATAACCTGTCTCCCTGTAGAAGACACACCTTCATTTTTGGGCACATACTTTGAGGAAATGATAACAAATGCGAAGAAACAGGAAATGCAAGTAAAAAATACTATAACCACTGTATAAAACGCACCCTGTTTTCAAACCGCACATTTTTCAAAAAAGATGAGTCATAAACGAGGGGTAATATGATATACACCCGCCGAATGTCTCTGTGAACATTTGATTTCTTTCTTTCTTTCTTTTTTTTCAGAGACAGGGAGAGAGTCAGAGAGAGGGATAGATAGGGACACACAGACAGGAACATAAAGTGTTTTTTTTTTTATTATGTGCCAGGTCACAGATCAATCATCAGTTATTTGTTGTGTCAACTTAGCTGTTCCTTGACTGCTTTCTAACTATGCCTTGAACAGGAAACTACAGCTACTGAGTGACCTCTTAGTGAGCCCATTGGGCTAAAGCTGGTGAGGTTTTCTCAAACCAGATAATCCCACGCTCAATCTGGCGACCTTGGGATTTCAAATCTGGGTCCTCCGCATTCCAGTCAAATGCTCTATCCACTGAGCCACCGCCTGCTCACTCTATGAAAAGTTTTTTCTTTTACTTTCTCTGGATTATGTTCAGTATCCTGTATCATAGTATTGGTGGAAAGGCTTTGTATTTTAAGGGTTTTTTGCACTAAAATATATTCATCACAACATGTTCCCATAGGCTTTGTTATGTAGTTTTTCTTTCCATTAAGTTTAAAGTATTTTGTAACTCGAATTTTGATTTTGAGCGGGGCTTATTTAGGACTGAATTTCTTAACTTAAAAAAGGAAAAGTTTTTCAGTTAGTTTTTAGTTCTGATTTCTATAGTATGTGTAATGACAACAAGAAACATGCTTTATATGATTTCAATGGTTTGAGGTAGTTGTAACTTGCTTGAAAGAATATACAGGACTGCTTGTGGAAAATGTTTTCCAAATACACTTCTCTGCTGCCACCTCGTGTTCAACTTGGGAATAACAACTCAGAGCAGTTCCCCTGGAAAAATACAAAAGTTGGGTGCTGTGCGTTATCTATCAATGTTGAAACCAAGACTATTAAGAAGATAATTGATAACTTGTAAATACAAGGAATTTCTAGTTACTGTTTGCTACTTGTTTCAACGTTTACTCTTGTGAAAGCAATAGACATACCTGATATAATTTCAATCCTCTGAAGTCTGCTGAAACTTACTGCATAGCACATACAATAATGGTTGCTCTTACATGTGCTTCTCTGCTGCCACCTCATGTGCATCTTGGGTATCACGCCTTAGTACAGATCCAAAGGTTAGGAATGGTAGTGAGAATTGTCTAAAAATGTTGATTCCAAATTGCCATTTCTGTAAATCTTTTGCGTATTCTTAGTGATTTGATTTCTGGGAACTTATTGGTTCATCTTGTTTTTTTTTCTTTCCTTTCAGCAATGCTTTCATAAGATCTTTCAATGTCCCTATCATATACCAGGCACTGTGCTAGGAACTACATGAGTAGTTGCTGCACTAAATGCATTCCCATTGTACTATTTTTACTTCTGTCTTTTGAACTTTTTTTACTTAAATTTTCTTAATGTATTGTAAAATAGGATGAGCTTGATTTGACAAGTATATTCAATTTAACTACGTTTTTATTTTATTTTAATATATTTATTTTTTTGTATTTTTCTGAAACTGGAAACGGGGAGAGGCAGTCAGACAAACTCCTGCATGCGCCCGACCGGGATCCAAACGTCAAGCCCACCAGGGGGCAATGCTCTGTTTTTCCAGGGTGTCACTTTGCTGTGACCAGAGCCATATATGCTTCAATGGTGCATTGACTGCGAGAGGAGAAGTGAGAGACAGAGAGGAAGGAGGGGGATGGAGAAGCAAATGGGCGCTTCTCCAACGTGCCCTGGCCGGGAATCGAACCCGGTTTCGCCGCATGCCAGGCCGACGTTCTACTGCTGAGCCAACCGGCCAGGGCCTAACTACTTTTTTATTATAAAAACTGTATTCTTATTGCAAGTGCAAAAAAATTATAAGAAAAGGAAAAAACAAATTTTCAGACAGAGATATCTACTGTTAATATTATGACATTATCTTTCCATATTCTTAGTGTACCTATTGTATTTCTCTATCTACACATTCTAAGGTACATTGGGTGTGCATACATCTGTCTGCATAGATATGCATTGCACATGAGCATATCTCTCTGTGTCCACAGTCTCTATCATTTGTGGATACCTGTGTATGCATGCAAATTACTATTTATACTTTCGTTCATTAAAAAATTATTGTATTTCTCTTCTGTGCCAGGCACTGTGCTTGAAACTGGTGGCCTATAGTGAAAGAGACAGAATATCATTCTGTCTCTATGAATAATAGACTGTCATGCTGCAAACAAAGGAAGAAAAAATATACATAAATAAAATAATTATAAGTTGTGACAAGCACTGGATATCGTAGTGCAATGTCTTGTACCCAGGTTTTATTGATCGATGCGACGTTCAGTATATCAGTTTCTCAAAAGGCAAAGCTGAGACATAATTCTCACTTCTTCAGCAATGCATGTTTTCAGCTATAAAACTGAGAAAATTCTCAAGTGCTGAAACAAAGACCCTTGGAGATTTTGTTTTACCAAAAGAACCTGGGTTGTAAGTGGTGACCCAGGCTCAGATAAATTTTGATGTCCAAAGCTTAGGAGGGCTTTCAGTCTGGACTGCTGCAACAGCACAAGAAAAAAGTGCATGTTAGGAAAGAAGTCACACCATGGTAAACAATCAGAACTATTGTTTATGCTCCTGACTATCAAGAGCAAAGAACAGTCTTCTGGTGTTGTAAAAACAGCAGCCTAGATTATTATTTTCCTTGTTAATTACCTCAGGTTTCTTTAGTAATTATTTCCCCTAAAGACAATGGCTTGATATTACCAGAGAGTTGAGTAGATAGAGCATCACACCCATACACTAATGTCATAGGTTTGGAACTGGGTCAAGGCACATACAGAAACACATTGATGTTTCTAACTATCTGTATGTCTGTTGCCCCCCTCTTTCTTCCTCTAACATTAAGAAGTAAATGAAAGAAAAATGGCAATTGTTTTTTTTGTTTGTTTTTGCAACTTAAATTGCTTAGAGGAATGAATTATATTTTTCACAATCTTACCCCAAAATAAAATAAGTGGTAAGTTTGTAAAGTACCATATTTCCTCATGTAAAGTAGCCTCCCTGTATAAGAAGCACCTTAATTTTGGGGCACAAAATTTGAGAAATAGATAACAAATTCGAAGAAATAGGAAATTCAAGTAAAAATTCAACAACCACTCTATAAGACGCACCAAGTTTCCAAACCCCACATTTTTAAAAATGATGAGTTTTTTAAATAGGAAAATATGGATAGAACCTCCAAATGTCTCTGTGAACATTTATTTCTTTCTATTTTCTTTCTTTTTTACAGAGACATAGAGAGAGACAGAGAGAGGGATAGATAGGGATAGACAGACAGAAATGGAGAAAGTTTTTATTATGTGCCATGTCACAGATCAATCATCCGTTTTTCGTTGGGACACCTTAGTTGTTCATTGACTGTTCTCTCATATGTGCCTTGACCAGGGGGCTACAGCTAAACAAGTGACCCCTTGCTCGAGCCAGCGACCTTGGGCTCAGCTGTTGAGCTTTGCTAAAACAAGATGAGCCCACACTCAAGCTGGCGACCTATGTATCTCAAAACTGGGTACTGCACATTACAGTCAAATGCTCTACATACTGTGCCACTGCATTGTCACTCTGTGAACATTTTTTTTTACATTCCCTGGATTTTATTTAGTATCCTGGTTCTTAGTATGGGTGGAAAGACCATGTATTTTAAGATTTTTTTCCCCTAAAATATATTCATCACTACAATTTTCCATAGATTTTATTTATGTAGTCTTTATTTTCATTCATTTTAAAGTATTTTGTCACTTGAATTGTGAGTTTGTGGGGGGGTTATTTAGGATTGAATTTCTTAACCTAAAAAAGAAAGGGTTTTGGCCCTGGCCAGTGGCTCAGTAGTAGAGCATTGGCAGTAATGCAGAAGTCCCGGGTTTGATTCTCGGCCAGGGCACACATGAGAAGCACACATATGCTTCTCCATCCCTCCTCCTCTCCTTCCTCTCTGTCTCTCTTTCCCCCTCCTGCAACCGAGGATCCATTGGAGCAAAGATGGCCCGGGCACAGGGGATGTCTCCTTGTCCTCTGCCCCTGGCGCTAGTGTGGCTCTGGTTGCAACAGAGTGACGCCCCAGAGGGGCAGAGCATGGCCCCCTGGTGGGCAGAGCATCGCCCCCGGGTGGGTGTGCCGGGTGGATCCCGGTTGGACACATGCAGGAATCTGTCTGACTCTCTCTCCCCGTTTCCAGCTGCAGAAAAATTAAAAAAAAAAAAAAATATATATATATATATATATATATATATAAAGAGAAAAAAATAAAAAATAAAGGGTTTTTTAGTTAGTTTTTATGTTTTTATGAAGGATTACTAGAGTAAGTATAATGACAACAAGAAACATGCTTTATATGATTTCAAAGGTTTGAGGTAGTTAAAACTTGCTTGAATGAACATACAGAAATGTCTGTGTTAAATGATTCCCAAATGCGCTACTCTGCTGCCACCTCATGTGAACCTTGGGAATAACAGCTCAGAGCAGTTCACCTTGAAAAATACAGCAGTTGAGTGTTGTGCGTTATCTATCAACGTTGAATCCAAAACTATCTAGAAGATACTTTTATAACTTGTAAATATAAAGGAGTTCTAGTTACCGTTTGCTACCTGTTTCAACATTAACTGTAGTGTACGCAAGAGATATATTTGATCATTTCAATCCTCTGAATTTGGCTGGAACTGGCTGCATAGCACATACAATAATGGACTCTGTTTTATGTGCTTCTCTGTTGCCACCTCGTGTGCATGTTGGGAATCACGCCTCAGTACAGATCCAAAGGAAAGGAATGGTAGAGCAGATTGTCTACAAACGTGGATTCCAATTTGCCTTTTCTGTAATGTTTTTCTTTATTCTTTGTGGAGTTTTTTTCTGGGAGTCTATCATTTCATCTTGTTTTTCTTCTTTCCTTCCAACCATGTTTTCATAAAGCCTTTGAAAGTGCCCATCATATAACAGGCACTGTGGTAAGAACTCATGTCTGCACTCAGTCCCTTCCCTTTCTACTATTTTTACATATGTCTCTGGAACTTCTTTCATTTAAATCTACTTAATGTATTTTAAAACATGATGTGCTCTTATTTGACAAGTATATATAATTTTAACACCTTTTTTATTATAAAAATGAAACTCTTATAGCAGAAGTATAAAAAAAAAGAAAAGCCGAACAAAATTTTTTATACATATATACCAACTGTTAACTTTATGCCATTTTCTTTCCATATTCTTCATGTACCAATTATATTTCTCTATGTATATGTACTCAGGTACATTGGGTGATTGTACTCAATGTTTTCAGAGATGTGCTTTGCACATGAGCATACCTCTCTGTTTCAACAGTGTCTATCATTTGTGGATATTTGTGTACGTATACAAATGAATATTTATTCACTCTTCCTGTAAAAACTTATTGATTTTTTATTATATTCCAGGCAATGTGCTCGGCACTTTTTGCCATAGTTAATGGGACAGACTCACTTACATCTTTATGGATATTACACTGTCATGGAGTAGAAAGAGGAAGGAAAAATATACATAAAATATTATAAGTTGTGACAAACACTGGATTTGTTAGTGCAATACCTTTGGTCCCAGTTGTGATTGATCAAGGCATGGTTAAGTATATCAGTTTCTCAGAAGGCAGAGCAGAGACATAAGTCTCGGTTCTTCAGAAATGCATGATAACAGCTATAAAACTGAGAAAATTTACAAGTGGTGCAACAAATATCCTGGGAGGAGTTCTGTGACTTAAAGAACCTAACTTGTAAGTACTGATCCAGGCTCAGATGAATTCTGAAAACCAAAGCTTAGGAGGTTTCTCAGTCTGGACTGCTGCCACAGCACAAGAAAAAGTGCATGATAGGAAAGGTGTCAATTTGTGCTCAACAATCAGAAATACTGTTTATGCCCCTGACTTTCAAGAGCATATAAAAGTCTTCTGGTTTTGTCAACACAGAAGACTCAGTTATTATTTTATTACTTAATTGCCTCAGGTTTCTTCAAGTAATTTTGTCCCTCAAGAGACAATGGCTTGCTTACACCAGAGAGCTCAGTAGTTAGAGCATCACACCCAAACAGTAATATCATAGGTATGGTCCTGTTTAAGGCACATACAGAAACAGATTGATGTTTCTGAGTGTCTGTCTTTTTCCCCCCAGTGCCTCCCTCTAACATTAATAATTAAATAAAACAAAAATTGACAATGGCTATTTTTTCCTGTTTTTGCATTTTAAATTGCATAGAGAAATGAATTATGTTTTTCAAAATCTCACCACAAGAGGAAATAGGTAGTAAGTTTGTAAAGTACCATATTTCCCCATGCATAATATGCCTCCCTGTAGAAGACGCACCTTCATTTTTGGGCACAAAATTTGAGAAAATGATAACTGTGAAGAAACAGGAAGTGCAAGTAAAACATACTACAACCACTGTATAAGACGCACCCCGTTTTCATACCCCACATTTTTCAATAAAGATGAGTCTTAAAACAGGAGAAATATGCTATACAGCCACTGAATGTCTCTGTGAACCTTTTGTTTCTTTCTTATCTTTTATTTTTACAGAGACAGGGAGAGAGTCAGAGAGACGGATAGATAGGGACACACAGACAGGAATTTAAAGAGTTTTTGTTTATTCTGTGGCAGATCAAAAATCAATCATCGTTTTTTTGTTGTGACACCTTAGTTATTCATTGACTTCTGTCTTATATGCGCCTTGACCCGGGGGCTACAGCTGATTGAGTGACCACTAGCTCGAGTCAGCAACATTGAGTTCAAGCTGGTGAGCTTTGCACAAACCGCATGATCCCACGCTCAAGCTGGCATCCTTGAGATCTCAAACTAGGTCCTATGAATTCAAGTCAAATTCTCTAACCACTGTACAATCACCTGCTCAGGCTGTGAACATTTTTTTCTTTACTTTCTCTGCATTTTTTTTAGTATCCTGGTTCTTAATATTGGTGAAAAGTCTGTGTATTTTAAGGTTTTCCTGCCCAAAAATATTTTCATCATTACATTTTTTCAATAGGTGTTTTTATGTAGATTTATTTCCATTAATTTTAAGGTATTTTGTAAATTGAATTGTGATTTTGAAGGGGGGGGTTATGTAGGAGTTAATTTTCTTATGTTAAGAAAGGGGATTTTTAGTTAATTTCTATTACTATTTACCATATTAAGAGTAATGACAACAAGAAACAAGCTTTATATCATTTCTAAGGTTAGAGGTAGTTGAAACTTGCTTGAAAGAAAATACAGGATTATATGTGGTAAATATTTTCAAACTGCGCATTTCTGCTGCCACCTCGTGTGCACCTTGGGAATTACAGCTCAGATCAGTTCACCTGGAAAAATACATCAGTTGTCTGCTGTGCGTTATCTATCAATGTTGAATCCAAGGCTATCCTAAAGAAACTTTTATAATTTGCAAATATAAGGAATTTGTAGTTACTGCTTGCTAATTCTTTCAATGTTAACTGTAGTAAAAAAAAAGAGATATACTTGGTATCATTTCAATACTCTGAAGTTTTCTGGAACTTGCTCCATAGCACATACAATAATAGTCTCTGTTCCATGTGCTTCTCTTATGGCACCACGTGTGCATCTTGTAAATCAAGCTGCAGTACAGGTCCAAAGGAAAAGTTTGGTAGAAAAGATTGTCTATAAATGGTGATTCCAATATGCCATTTTTGTTTACACTTAGTGCTTTGTTTTCTGAAAACCAATTGTTTCATCTTGTTTTCCTTCTTTCCTTCCAGCCATGCTTTTATGTAGCATTTTAAAGTGCCCATCAAACACCAGGCACTGTGCTAGGAACTCATGTCCCTGCACACAATGACTTCCCATTCTACACTTTGAACTACTGTTTTTTTAACTTCTTTATATAAATCTACTTCATGTATTTTACCGTGGAATGTGCTTTGATATGACAAGTATGTTGAATTTCAACAGCTTTTTTATTATAAAGAAAGTATTTTTATTGCAGAAGAGCAAGAAAAATGATCCCAAAAACAACAACAACAAATTTTCATACAGATGTAACTACTGTTAATATTAGGACATTTTCTTTCTGTATTCTTTGTGTACCTCTTATATTTCTCTATGTATATATACTCAGGTACATTGGGTTTGTGTGCATTTGTGTACATTGATGTGCATTGCACATGAGCATATCTCTCTTTGCCCACAGTGTCTGTCATTTGTGGATACCTGTGTATGTATGCAAATGACTATTTATTTATTCATTCATTCAATAAACACTTATTGTATTTCAATTTTGTGCCAGGCACTTTGCTCGACCTGATTGCCTATAGTGAATGAGACAGACTCATTTTCTGTCTATATGAATACTACACTGTTGTGAGGTGACAGAAAAAATAAAATATACATAAATAAAATAATCATAAGTTTATCAAGCACTGAATTTTGTAGTGCAGTATCTTTGGTGTCAGTTATAATTTATTGTGGCCAGGTTCAGTATATTAGTTTCTCAGAAGGAAGAGCTGAGAAATAAATTGCAGTTTTTCAGCAATGCGTATTCTCAGGTATAAAACAGAAAATATAGAAGTTAGGAAACAAAGTTTCTGAGAGGTGTTTTGTGAGCAAAAGAACCTAGCTTTTATGTGGTTACCGATGCTCAGATAAATTCTGATGTCCAAAACTTATGAGGTCTCTCAGTCTGGACTGGATTATCGTTTAATTTTTTAATTACCTGTGCTTTTATTTAGTAAATTTCATTCCCAAAAGAGAATGGCTTGCTCTCACCAGAGAGCTCCATATTTAAAGCATTGCACCCATATGCAAATATCATAGGTTTGGTCCTGGGTCAAGGCACATACAGAATAAGATTGATGTTTCTGACTATATGTCTGTCTTTTTCCTTCTTTATCCTGCCTCTAACTTGAATAAATAAATAAAAGAAAAAAATGACAATGGCTTTTTTCTTGTTGTTTTTGCAGCTTAAATTGCATAGAAGAATGAATTATGTTTTTCAAAATTTCACCCCAAAAGGAAATAAATGGTAAATTTGTAAAGTACCATATTTCCCCATGTAAAAGAAACCTCCCTATAAAAGACACACCTTAATTTTGTGGCACGTATTTTGAGAAAATCATAACAAATGCGAATAATGGAAAATGTAAGTAAAAAATATTACAACCACTGTATAAGACAAACCCAGTGTTCTAACTCCACATTTTCAAAAAAGATGAGTCTTATACATGGGGAAATATGGTATACATGCGCCAAAAGTCTCTGTGAACATTTCTTTTTTCTTTTCTTTTTTTTTTTACAGAGACAGGGAAAGAGTCAGAGAGACGTATAGATAAAGACAAACAGACGAAAATGGAGAGAGTTTATATTATGTGCCAGGTCACAAATCAATTATCAGTTTTTCTTTGTGATCCTTTACTTGTTCATTGACTCTTGACTCACAGGTGCCTTGACCGGGGGGCTACAGCTGATCAAGTGACCGATTGCTCCTGCCAGCAACCTTGGGCTCAAGCTGGTGAGTTTTGTCATACCACATGAACCCACACTCAAGCAGGTGCCCTTGGGATCTCAAACCTGGGTCCTTGGCATTCCAGTCAAATGCTCTTAACACTGTGCCATCGCCTGCACAGGCTGTGAACATTTTTTTCTTTTATTTTTCTAGATTTTATTTAGTATCGTGGTTCTTAGTATGGGTAAAAAGGCTGTGTATTTTAAATTTTCTTTCCCTAAAATATATTCATCACTAACTTTTTCCAGAGTTTTCCTTATGTAGTTTTTATTTCCATTAATTTTAAGGTATTTTGCAACTGGAATTGTAGTTTTGAGGGGGTGTTATTTAGGAGTGATTTTCCATACCTTCAAAAAAGGGATTTTTAGTTAATTTCTATTACTGTTTACTATATTAAGTGTAATGACAACAAGAAATATGCTTTATATCATTTCTAAGGTTAGAGTAGTTGAAACTTGCTTGAAAGAACATACAGGATAATCTGTGGTAAATGTTTTCCAAGTGCGGTTCCTTGATGCCACCTCGTGTGCACCTTTTGAATAACAGCTCAGATAAATTCTCTGGAAAAATGCATCAGTTGGGTGTTGTATGTTATCTAACAATGTAGAAATGAAGGCTATCTAAAAGGAGCTTTTATAACTTGTAAATATAAGGAATTTCTAATTACTGCTTCCTACTTCTTTTAATGTTAATTGCAGTTATAGGACGAGATACACTTGTTATCATTTCAATCCTCTGAATTTGGCTGGAACTTGCTCTATGGCACATATACTACTGTTCTCTGTTACATGTGCTTCTCTGCTGCCACCTGGAGTGCATCTTGGAAATCATGCCTCAGTAAAGGTCAAAAGGAATAGCTTGTTAGAGAGCATTGCTATAAACATTGATTCCAATTTGCCATTTCTGTCAAGTTTTTGTGTATCCTTAGTACGTTTTTTCTGACAATCTCTCGGTTCATCTTGTTTTTCTTATTTCCTTCCAAACATGATTTCATAAAGCCTTTGAAAGTTCCCAACTTATACCAGGCTCTGTGATAGAAACTCATGTCCCTACACTCAATGTCTTCCCATTCTACTATTTTAACTTCTGTCTTTTGAACTTCTTTTATATAAATCTACTTCGTGTATTGTAAAAGATCATTTGCTTTGATTTGACTAGTAATTTGAATTTTAACAGCTACTTATTATAAAATAGGTGTTCTTATTCAGAAATGCAAGAAAAAAGATCTCAAAAACAACAACAAAAAATTTTCATAGACACATGTGTACTGTTAATACTAGGATATTTTCTTTTCATATTCCTTGTGTACCTATTATATTTCTCCATGTATATATACTCAGGTACATTGGGTGTGTGTTCATCTCTGTGCATAAATGTGCATTGCACATGAACATATTTCTCTGTGTCAACAGTGTCTGTCATTTTTGGATATCTGTGTATGTATGCAAATGACTATTTGTTCATTCATTTAGGAAATGCTTATTGTATTTCTATTATGTGCCAGGGACTGTGCTTGACACTGGTTGCCATTCCTGAATGAGACAGTCTCACTTTCTGTCTTTATGAATATGACACTGTCATGGGGTAGACAGAAATAGAAAAATATACATAAATAAATTAATCGTAAGTTTAACAAGCACTGAATTTGGTAGTGCAATATCTTTGGTGTCAGTTATGATTTATTGTGGCCAGGTTCAGTATATCAGTTTCTCAGAAAGCAGAGCTGAGACATAAGTCTCGGTTTTTCAGCAATGAGTGTTCTCAGGTATAAAACAGAGAAAATATAGAAGTTATGAAACAAAGACCCTGGGAGTTTTTCTGTGAGCAAAAAACCTAGCTTGTTTGTGGTGACCAACGCTCAGTTAAATTAATGATGTCCAAAGCTTAGGAGGCCTCTCAGTCTGGATTGCTGCTATGGCACAAGAGAAAGTGCATATTAGGAAATGGGTCACTTTGTGCTAAACAATTAGAAGTAGTAATTATGCCCCTGAAATTCAAGAGCAAAGAAAACTCTTCTGGTGTTTTCACCACAGCAGAATAGATTATCATTTTATTTTTTAATTACCTCTGGTTTTCTCTAGTAAATTTTTTCCCCAAAGTCAATGGCTTGCTCTCACCAGAGAGTTCAGTAATTAAAGCATTACACCCATACTCTAATGTCATAGGTTTGCTCCTGTGTCAAGGCACATACAGAAACAGATTGATGTTTCTGACTGTCTGTCTATCTTTTTCCCCCTTTATCCTGCCTCTAATATGAATAATTAAATAAAAGAAAAAATGAAAATGGCTTTTTTTGTTCTATTTGCAGCTTAATTTTCAATGGAGATTGAATTATGTATTTCAAAATCTCACCCTAAGAGGAAATAAATGGTAACTTTGTAAAGTACCATATTTTCCTATGTATAAGAAGCCTCCCTATATAAGACGCACCTTATTGTGAAGGCTCAAAGTTTGAGTAAATGATAACAAGTGCGAGTAAATGAGAAATGCAAGGAAAAATACTACAACCATTGTATAACACGCACCCAGTTGTCTAACCCCACATTTTTCAAAAAAGATGAGTCTTATACATGGGGAAATATGGTATACACCCTCCAAAAGTCTCTGTTAACATTTCCTTTGTTATTTTATTTATTTATTTATTTATTTATTTATTTATTTATTTATTTATTTATTTATTTTTAACAGAGACAGGGAGTGAGTCAGAGAGAGGGATAGATAGGGACAGACAGACAGAAATGGAGAGTTTTTATTATGTGCCAGGTCACAGATCGATCATCAGTGTTTCATTGTGACCCCTATAGTGATCAATAACTCTTGTCTCATATGTGCCTTTACCAAGGGGCTGCAGCTCATAGAGTGACCACTTGCTCGAGCCGGCTACCTTGGCCTCAATCTGGTGAGCTTTGCTCAAACGACATGAGCCCACGCTCAAGCTGGTGTTCTTGGTATCTCACCTGGGTCCTCAGCATTCCAGTTAATTGCTCTAAGCAATGCGCCATCGCCTGCTCAGGCTGTGAATATTTTTTTCTTTTACTTTCTTGGGAATTTTATGTAGTATCCTGGTTTTTAGTATGGGTGGAATGGCTGTGTATTTTATGGTTTCTTGCCCCAAAATATATTCATCACTACAGTATTTTGTAGGTTTCCTTATGTAGTTTTTATTTCCATTAATTTTAAGTTATTTTGCAACTTGAGTTGTGATTCTGAGCAGAAAGAGGTTATTTAGGAGTAAATTTCCTTACCTTCAAAAAAGGAATTTTAGTTAATTTCTATTACTCTTTAATATATTAAGTGTAATGACAACAAGAAACATGCTTTATATCATTTCTAAGGTTAGAGGTAGTTTAAAATTGCTTGAAAGAACATACAGGATTATCTGTGGTAAATTTTTTCCAGATGTGCTTCCCTGCTGCCACTTCATGTCCACCTTGGAAATCATAGCTTAGATCAGTTCACCTGGAAAAATACATCAGTTTGGTGTTGTGCGTTATCTATCAATTTTGAATCCAAGGGTATCTTAAAGAAGGTTTTATACTTGTAAATATAAAAAATTTCTAGTTATTGCTTGCTACTTATTTCAACTTAAATTGTAGTGAAAGCAAAACATATAGTGGGTATCATTTCAATCCTCTGATGTTGGCAGGAACTTGCTCCATAGCACATACAATAATGGCCTTTGTTAAATGTGCTTCTCTGCTGCCACCTCATGAGCATCTTGGAAATCAAGCCTCAGTACACCTCCAAAAGAATAGTTTGGAAGAGATAATTTTTCATAAACATTGATTCCAATTTGCCATTTCTGTATAGGTTTTGTGTATCCTTAGTGGTTTTTTTCCTGAAAATTTTCCAGATCATTTTGTTTATCTTCTTTCCCTCCAGCCATGCTATCATAAAGCTTTGAAAGTTCACATCATATGCCAGGAACTGTGCTAGGAACTCATGTCCCTGACCTCAATGACTTCTCTTTCTACTCTATTAACTTTTGTCTTTTGAAATTCTTTTATATAAAACAACTTCATATATTGTAAAATAGGATGTGCTTAGGCTTGAGAAGTATGTTGAATTTTAAAAGCTTTTTTTATTATAAAAAAAAGTATTCTTATTGCAGAAGTGCAAGAAAAATGATCTCAGAAACAACAACAACAATTTATCATACAGATATATCTACTGTTAATATTAGGGTATTTTCTTTCCATATTCTTTGTGTACCTATTATATATCTGTATGTATATATATTCAAGTACATTGGGTGTGTGTATATTTGTGTGCATTTCATATGAGCATATCTCTCTGTGTCTACAGTGCCTGTCATTCGTGGATATCTGTGTATGTATGCAAATGACTATTTGTTCATTCATTCAGAAAACAATTTTTTTTATTTCTATTATGTGCCAGGCACTGTGATCAACACTGGTTGCCTATCGTGAATGAGACAGACTCACTTTCTGTCTTTATGAATATGACACTATCATGGGGTATACACAAAGAGAACAATATACATAAAAATTATCGTAAGTTTAACAAGCATTGAATTTGGTAGTGTAATATCTTTGGTGTCAGTTATGATTTATGGTGGCGAGGTTCAGTATATCAGTTTTTCAGAAAGCAGAGCTTAGACATAAGTCTCAGTTTTTCAGCAATGCGTGTTCTCAGGTATAAAACAGAGAAAATATAAAAGTGATGAAACAAAGACGCTGGGAGATGTTCTGTGAGTAAAGAACCTAGCTTGTATGTGGTGAACAATGCTCAGTTAAATTAATGATGTCCAAAATTATGAGGTTTCTCAGTCTGAACTGCTGCCATGGCACAAGAGAAAGTGCATGTTAAGAAAAGGGTCACGTTGTGCTAAACAATTAGAAATAGTGATTACGCCCTTGAATTTTAAGAGCAAAAAAAGTCTTCTGGTGTTGTCACCACAGCAGACTAGATTATCATTTTATTTTTAAATTACCTCTGGTTTTCTCTAGTAAATTTTTTCCCCAAAGACAATGGGTTGCTCTCACCAGAGAGCTCAGTAGTTAAAGCATCACACCCATACACTAATGTCATAGGTTTTCTACTGGGTCAAGGCACATTCAAAAACAGAGTGATGTTTCTTACTGTCTGTCTGTCTTTTCCCCCTTTTATCCTGCGTCTAACATGAATAAATAAAACAAAAAATAAAAATGGCTTTTTTGTTTTTGTATTTGCAGCTTAAATTGCATAGAAGAATGAATTGTTTTTATCAAAATCTCACCCCAAGAGGAAATAAACAGTAACTTTGTAAAGTACCATATTTCTTCATGTATAAAAAGCCTCCCTATATAAGATGCAACTTACTTCGGGGGCTCAAAGTTTGCATAAATGATAACAAATGTGAATAAATAAAAAATGCAAGTAAAAAATACTACAATCACTGTATAAGACACACTCAGTTTTTTAACCCCACATTTTTTAAAAAAGATGAGTCTTATTCATGGGAAAATATGGTATACACCCTCCAAATGTTTCTGTGAATATTTCTTTTTTCCTTTTTTTTATTACAGAGAAAGGGAGAGAATCAGAGAGAGGGAGAGATAGGGACAGATAGACCAAAATGGAGAGAGTTTTTATTATGTGCCAGGTCATAGATCAATCATCAGTTTTTCGTTGTGACCCCTTACTTGTTCATTGACGCCTGTCTCATATGTGCCTTGACTAGGGGGCTACAGCTCATAAAGTGACCGCTTGCTCAAGCCACTGATCTTGGGCTCAAGCTGGTGAGCTTTTCTCAGAAGACTAGAGCCCACGCATAAGCTGGCACCCCTGGGATCTCAAAACTACGTCCTATGCATTCCAATCAATTGCTCTAACCACTGCACCATCGCCTGCACAGGCTGTGAACATTTTTTTTTTACTTTCTTGGCATTTTATTTAGTATCCTTGTTCTTAGTATGGGTGGAAAGGCTGTGTATTTTAAATTTTCTTGCCCTAAAATAGATTCATCCCTACATTTTTCCATAGGTTTTATTATGCAGTTTTTATTTCCATTAATTTTAAGGAATTAGGCAACTTTAATTGTGATTTAGAGTGGTAAGGGTTTATTTAGGAGTGAATTACCTTACCTTTAAAAAAGGGATTTTCAGTTAATTTATATTACTGTTTAATATTAAGTGTGATGACAACGAGAAATATGCTTTATATTATTTCTACGATAAGATGTAGTTAAAACTTGCATGAAAGTACATACAGGATAATCTGTGGTAAATGTTTTCCAAGTGCGCTTTACTTCTGTCCCCTCGAGTGCACAAGGGGGATAACAATTAAGATCAGTTTACCCGAATAAATACATCCATTGGGTGTTGTGCGTTATCTATCAATGTTGAATCCAAGGCTATCTAAAAGAAACTTTTATAACTTGTAAATATAAGGTATTTCTAGTTTCTTTTTCTAATTCTTTCAACGTTTATTGTAGTGAAAACAAGACATAAAATGGGTAACATTTCAATCTTCTGAAGTTTGCTGGAATGTGCTCCATAGCACATACAGCAATGGTCTCTGTTACATGTGCTTCTCTGCAGCCACCTCGTGTGCATCTTGGGAATCAAGCCTCAGTACAGGTCCAAAGGAATAGTTTGGTACAGAGCATTTTCTATAAACGTTGATTCCAATTTGCTGTTTCTATAAAGGTTTTGTGTATCCTTAGTGGTTTGTTTTCTGAAAATCTTTTGGTTAAAAATATTTTTCTTCTTTACTTCCAGCCATACTTTCATAAAGCCTTTGAAAGTGCCCATCCAGGCACTGTGCTTGGAACTCATGTCCGTGAACTCCATGACTACCCAATCTACTCTTTGAACTTCTGTCTTTTGAACTTCTTTTACATAAATTAACTTCCTGTATTGTAAAATAGGATGTGCTTTCATTTGACAAGTATGTTGAAATTTAACAGCTTTTTTATTATAAAGAAAGTATTATTATAGCAGAAGTGCAAGAAAAATGATCTCAAAAACAACAACAACAACAACAAATTTTTATACAGATATATCTACAGTTAATATTAGGACATTTTCTTTCCACATTCTTTGTGTACGTATTATATGTCTGTATGTATATATACTCAGGTACATTGGGTGTGTGTACATCTGTGTGCATAAATGTGCTTTACACATAAGCATAACTCTCTGTGTAAACAGTGTCTGTCATTTTTGGATATCTGTGTACATATGCAAATGACTATTTATTCTTTCATTCAGGAAACACTTATTTTATTTGATTAATTTCCAGGGTCTGTGCTCAACACTGGTTGCCTATAGTGAATGAGACAGTCTCACTTTCTGTCTTTCTAAATACTACAATGTAATGGGATAGACAGAAAAGAAAAATATACATAAATAAAATAAACATAAGTTTAACAAGCATTTAATTTGGTAGTGCAATATCTTTGGTGTCAGTTTTGATTTATTGTGTTGAGGTTCAGTATATCAGTTTCTCAGAAGGCAGAGCTGAGACATAAGTCTCGGTTTTTCAGCAATGCATGTTCTCAAGTATAAAATGGAGAAAACATAGAAGTAATGAAACAAAGTCCGTGGGAGGTGTTCTGTGAGCAAAAGAACCTAGCTTCTATGTAGTGACGAATGCTCAGTTAAATTAATGATGTCCAAAGCTTAGGAGGTCTCTCAGTCTGGATTGCTGCCACGGCACAAGAGTAAGTGCATGTGAGAAAAGAGGTCACTTTGTGCAAAACAGTTAGAAATACTGATTATGCCCTTGAATTTCAAGAGCAAATAAAAGTCGTTTAGTATTGGCACCACAACAGATTAGATTATCATTTTATTTTTTAATTACCTCTGGTTTTCTTTAGTAAATTTATTCACCAAGAGACAATGGCTTGCTCTCACCAGAGAGCTCAGTAGTTAAAGCATCACACCCATATGCTAATATCATAGGTTTTCTCCTGCATCAAGGCATTTACAAAAACAGATTGCTGTTTCTGACTGTCTGTCTGTCTTTTCCCCCTTTATCCTGCCTCTAACCTGAATAAATATATAAAAGAAAAAATGAGAATGGCTTATTTGTTGTTGTTTTTGCAACTTAAATTGCATAGAAGAATGAATTATGTTTTACAAAATCTCACCCCAAGAGGGAATAAATAATAAGGTTGTAAAGTACCATATTTCCCCATATAAGAAGCTTCCCTGTATAAGAAGCACCATATTTGGGGGGCTCAAAGTTTCAGTAAATGATAGCAAATGCGAATAAATAAGAAATGCAAGTAAAAAATTCTACAACCACTGTATAAGTCGCACCCAGTTTTCTAATCCCACATTTTTCAAAAAAGTTGAGTCTCATTCATGGGAAAATATGATATACACCCACCAAATGTCTCCGTGAACATTTCTATTTTTCTTTTTCTTTTTTCCAGAAACAGGGAGAGAGTCAGAGAGAGGGATAGATAGTGACAGAGAGACAGAGAGAGAGTTCTTATTATGTGCCAGGTCACACATCAATCATCAGTTTTTCGTTGTGACCCCTTATTGTTCATAGACTCTTGTCTCATATGTGCCTTGACTAGGGGTCTATATCTCATAGCATGATGGCTTGCTCTAGACAGCAACATTGGGCTCAAGATTATGAGCTTTGCTCAAACCACCTGAACCCATGCTTAAGATGGAACCATTGGAATCTGAAACCTGAGTCCACCACATTCCAGTCAATTGCTCTAACCACTGCACCGTAGCCTGCTCATGTTGTGTACATTATTCCATTTACTTTCTCTGGACTTTAATTAGTATCGTGGTTCTTAGTACGGGTGGAAAGGCTCTGTGTTTTAAGGTTTTCTTGCCTTAAAAAAGATTCATCACTACATTTTTCCATAGGTTTCCTTATGTAGTTTTAATTTCCATTAATTTTAAGGTATTTTGCAACTTGAATTGTGATTTTGAGTGGAAACAGGTTATTTAGGAGCTAATTTCCTTACTTTCGAAAAAAGGATTTTACTTAATTTGTGTTACTGTTTACTATATTAAGTGTGTGGACAACAAGAAACATGCTTTATATCATTTCTAAGGTTAGAGGTAGTTGAAATTTGTTTGCAACAACATACAGGATTATCTGTGGTAAATGTATTCCAAGTGCGCTTCCCTGCTGCCACCTCATGTTCACCTTGGGAATAACAGCTCAGATCAGTTCATCTAGATAAATACAACAGTTGGGTGTTGTGCGTTATCTATCAATGTTGAATCCAAGGCTATCTATAAGAAAGTTGTATAACTTGTAAAAATAACGAATTTCTAGTTACCGCTAAAACTTCTTTCAACGTTAATTGCCGTGAAAGAAAGAATTATTCTTGGTATCATTTCAATCCTCTCATTTTGGATGAAACTTGCTCCATAGCATATACAATAATGGTCTGTGTTACATGTGCTTTTCTGCTTCCACCTCGTTTGTATATTGGGAATCAAGCCTCAGTACAGGTCCAAAGGAATAGTTCAGTACAGAGCATTTTCTATAAACATTGATTCCATTTGCCGTTTCTGTAAAGGTTTTGTCTATCCTTAGTGGTTTCTTTTCTGAAAATTTCTCTGTTCAACTTATTTTTCTTCTTACTTCCAGCCAGGCTTTCATAAAGCCTTTGAAAGTGCCCATCATATACCAGGCACTCTGCTAGGAACTCTTGTTCCTGCACTCAATAACTTCCCATTCTACTCTTTTAAATTCTGTATTTTGAACTACATTTACATAAATCAACTTTGTGTATTGTAAAATAGAATGTGCTTTGATTTGTCAAGTATGTTGAATTTTAACAACTTTTTTATTATTAAAAAGTATTTTTATATTAGAAGTGCAAGAAAAATTATCTCAAAAACAACTACAACAAATTTTCAAACAGCTATATCTGCTGTTAATATTAGGACATTTTATTTCCATATGCTTTGTGTATGTATTATATTTCTCTATGTATAAATACTCAAATATATTGTGTGTGTGTAAATCTGTGTGCATAACGTGCATTGCACATGAGCATAACTCTCTGTGTAAACAGTGTCTGTCATTTTTGGATATCTGTATACATATGCAAATGATTATTTATTCGTTCATTCAGGAAACACTTATTGTATTTGATTAATAGCCAGGGACTGTACTCCACACTGGTTGCCTATAGTGAATGAGACACACTCAATTTCTGCTTTATAAATACTACATTGTAATAGGGTAGACAGAAAGAGGAAAATATACATAAATAAAATAAACATAAGATTAACAAGCACATAATTTGGTAGTGCAATATCTTTGGTGTCAGTTATGACTTATTGTAGTGAGGCTGAGTATATCAGTTTCTCAGAAGACAGAGCTGAGACATAAGCCTCGGTTTCTCAGCAATGCATGCTCTCATATATAAAATGGAGAAAATATAGAAGTAATGAAACAAAGACCCTAGGAGGTGTTCTGTGAGCAAAAGAACATAGCTTCTATGTAGTGACCAATGCTCAGTTAAATTTATGATGTCCAAAGCTTAGGATGTCTCTCAGTCTGGATTGCTGCCACGGCACAAGAGAAAGTGCATGTTAGGAAAGGGGTCACTTTGTGCTAAACAATTAGAAATACTGATTATGCCTTTGAATTTCAAGAGCAAATAAAAGTCTTCTGGTGTTGGAACCACAACAGACTAGATTTTCATTTTATTTTTTAGTTACCTCTGGTTTACGATAGTAAATTTATTCACCAAAACAAATGGCTTGCTCTCACCAGAGAGCTCAGTAATTAAAGCATCATACCCATACGCTAATATCATAGGCTTGCTCCTGCGTCAAGGCAGACACAAAAACAGATTGATGTTTCTGACTGTCTGTCTGTCTCTTCCCCCCTTTATCCTGCCTCTAACATGAATAAATATATAAAAGAAAAAATGAAAATGGCTTTTTTGTTGTTTTTGCAGATTAAATTGCATAGAAGAATGAATTATGTTTTACAAAGTCTCACGCCAAGAGGAAATAAATGGTAAGATTGTAAAGTAGCATATTTCTCCATGTATAAGAAGCTTCCCTGTATAAGATGCACCTTATTTGGGGGGCTCAAAGTTTGAGTAAAAGATAACAAATGAGAATAAACGAGAAATGCAAGTAAAAAAATCTACAACCACTGTATAAGACGCACCCAGTTTTCTAATCCCACATTTTTCAAAAAAGATGAGTCTCATTCATGGGAATATATGATATACACCCACCAAATGTCTCTGTGAATATTTCTTTTTACTTTTTATTCAGAGACAGAAAGAGAGTCAGAGAGAGGGATACATAGGGACAGACAAACTGAGAGAGAGTTCTTATTATGTTCCAGGTCACAGATTAGTCATCAGTTTTTTCATTGTGACACCTTACTTGTTCATAGGCTCTTGTCTCATATGTGCATTGAGCAGGAGGCAATATCTCATAGAGTGACTGCTTGCTCTACACAGTGACCTTGGGCTCAAGATTGTGAGCTTTGCTCAAACCACATAAGCCTACACTCAAGATGGCACCTTTGGGATCTCAAACCAGAGTTCACCCACATTCCAGTCAATTGCATAACCACTGAACCATTGCCTGCTCATGCTGTGAACATTTTTTCTTTTACTTTCTCTGGATTT
This sequence comes from Saccopteryx leptura, assembly GCF_036850995.1. Classification (NCBI taxonomy): domain Eukaryota; kingdom Metazoa; phylum Chordata; class Mammalia; order Chiroptera; family Emballonuridae; genus Saccopteryx; species Saccopteryx leptura. Next base: position 120,824 of record NW_027095706.1, on the reverse strand, counting down.
TATTTAGTATCCTGGTTATAAGTACGGGTGGAAAGGCTCTGTGTTTTAAGAATTTCTTGCCCTAAAATAGAATAATCACTACATTTTTCCGTAGGTTTCCTTATGTAGTTTTTATTTCCATTGATTGTAAGGTATATTGCAACTTGAATTTTGATTTTGAGCAGAAAGAGTTTATTTAGGAGTTAATTTTCTTACCTTCAAAAAAGGGATTTTTAGTTAATTTGTATTTTTATTTACTATATTAAGTGTGGGGAGAACAAGATACATGATTTATATCATTTCTAAGGTTAGAGGTAGTTGAAACTTGCTTGAAAAAAATACAGGATTGTCTGTGGAAAATCTTTTCCAAGTGCGCTTCTCTGCTGCCACTTCTTGTTCACCTTAGGAATAACAGCTCAGAGCAGTTCACCTGAAAAAACACAGCAGCTGGGAATTGTGCTTTATCTAACAATGTGGAAATCAAGAGTATTTAGAATATACTTTAATAACTTGTAAATATAAAAAATTTCCAGTTACTGTTTGCTACTTGTTTCAAAGTTTAGTCTACTGAAAACAATAGACATATTTGATATTATTTCAATCATCTGAAGTTGGCTGAAACCTACTTCACAGCACATGCAATAATGGTATCTGTTTCATGTGCTTCTGTGCTGCCACCTCGTGTGCATCTTGGAAACCACACCTCAGAACAGATCCAAAGAAATGAAATAGTAGAGAGGGCTGTCTACAAACATTGATTCCAATTTGCCGGTTCTGTAAATATTTTGTGTATTCTTAGTGATTTCATGTCAGGGAATCTATCGGTTCACCTTGTTTTTCTTCTTTCCTTCCAGCAATGTTTTCATAAAGTATTTGAATGTTCCCATCATACACCAGGCACTGTGCTATGAACTGTATGAGTAGTTGGTGCACTCAATGTCTTCCCATTCTACTATTTTTACTTCTGCTTTTGGAGTCCTTTATTTAAATCTTCTTAATGTATTGTAAAATAAGATATGCTTTGATTTGAAAAGTATGTTGAATGTACCTGCCTTTTTATTATAAAACTGTATTCTAATTGCAGAAGTGCACGAAAAAATGAATAGAATAAAAAACAACAAATTTTCATCCAGAGATAACTACTGTTAATATTATGACATATTCTTTCCATAATCTTAGTGTACCTATTATATTTCTATATCTATACGTACTAAGGTACATTGGGTGTGCATACAACTGTGTGTAAAGATGTGCATTGCATATGAGCATATCTCTCTGAATCCACAGTTTCTATCATTTTTGGATACCTGTGTATGCATACAAATTACTATTTATTCTTTCATTCATTAAAGAACATTTTGTGTTTCTATTATGTTTCAGTAACTGTGCTCTACACTAGTTGCCTATAGTGAAAGACACAGACTGTCTTGATGAAAAATACTCTGTCATGATGTAGACAGAGGAAAAAAATGTACATAAATAATATAATTATAAGTTCTGCCAAGCACTGGATATAATAGTGCAATGTCTTGTTCCCAATTTCCATTGATAGTGGCGATGTTCAGTATATCAGTTTCTCGAAAGGCAGAGCTGATACCTAAGTCTCAATTCTTCAGGAATGTGTGTTCTCAGCTCTAAACCTGAGAAAATTCTCAATCGCTGAAACAAAGACACTGGGAGGTGTTCTGTGAACAAAAGAAAATAGCTTGTAAGTGGTGACCCAGGCTCAGATAAATTCTGATGTCCAAATCTTAGGAGGTATCTCAGTCTGGACTGCTACAACAACACAAGAAAAAAGTGCATGTTAGAAAAGGGGTCACATTGTGGTAAACAATCAGAAGTATTTTTTATGCCCCTAACTGTCAAGAGCAAAGAAAAGTCTTCTGGTGTTGTCACCACAGCAGACTAGATTATTGATTTAATTTTAATTACCTCAATTTTTCTCTAGTAATTTTTTCCCCTAAATACAATGGCTTGATATCACCAGAGAGCTCAGTAGATAGAGCATCACACACATACACTAATGTCATAGGTTTGGTCCTTGGTCTAGGCACATGCAGAAACACAATGATGTTTCTGACTATCTGTGTGTCTGTTTTCCCCTCCTTCCTCCCTCCACCATTAATAACTAAATAAAAGAAAAATGACAATGGCTTTTTTTTGTGTTTTTGCAGCTTAAATTGCTTAGAGGAATGAATTATTTTTTTCAAAATCTCACCCCAAGAGGAAATAATTGGTAACATTATAAAGTACCATACATCCCTATGTATAAGTAGCCTCGCTCTATAAGTAGCACCTTAATTTTGGGACGAAAATTTTGAGAAAATGATAACAAATGTGAAGAAACAGGAAATGCAATTAAAAATACAACAACCACTGTATAAGATGCACCCAGTTTTCAAACCGTACATTTTTAAATATGATGAGTTTTATACATAGGAAAATATGGATAGAAATTCCAAATGTCTTGTGAACATTTCTTAATTTCCTTTTTTTTTACAGAGTCATAGAGAGAGTGAGAGAGAGGGTTAGATAAGGACAGACTGACTAGAATGGAGAAAATTTTTTATTATGTGCCAGGTCACACATCAATCATCTGTTTTTCGTAAGTACACCTTACTTGTTCATTTCCTGCTCTCTCATATATGACTTGAGCAGGGGGCTACAGCTGACGGAGTGACCCCTTGATTGAGCTAGCAGCATTGGGATCAAGCTGTTGAGCTTTGCTAAAACGAGATGAGCCCACGCTCAAATTGGCGAATTTGGGATCTCAGATCTGGGTACTGCGCATTCCAGTCAAATGCTCTACCCACTGCGCCACTGTCTTGTCAGTCTGTGAACATTTTGTTTCCTTTACATTCTCTGGATTTTATTTAGTATCCTGGTTCTTAGTATGGGTGGAAAGGCTGTGTATTTTAAGGTTTTATTCCTCTAAAATATATTCATCACTACATTTTTTATGGATTTTCTTATGTAGTTTTTCTTTTCACTAATTGTAAGGTATTTTGCAACTTCAATTGTGATTTCGAAAGGGGTTATTTAGGAGTGAATTTCATTACCATAAAAAAAGGATTTTAGTTGATTTCTGATACTCTTTAGTATATTAATTGTAATGATGACAAGGAACATGCTTTATATCATATCTAAAGTTAGATGTAGTTGAAACTTGCTTGAAAGAACATACAGGATTATCTGTGGAAAATGTTTTCCAAGAGCGCTTCCCTGTTTCCATCTTGTGTGCACCTTGGAAATAACAGCTCAGAGCAGTTTACCTGGAAAAACACAGCAGTTGGGTGTTGTGTGTTATCTATCAATGTTGAATCGAAGGCTATCTAGAAGATACTTTCTTAACTTGTAAATATAAGGAAATTCTAGTTACTGTTTGCTACCTGTTTCAATGTTAACTGTAGTGTAAGCAAGAGATACACATCATAATATTTCAATCTTCTGAAGATTGCTGGAAATTGCTCCATAGCACATAAAATATTGGTCTCTCTTACATGTGCTTCTCTGCTGCCACCTTGTTTGCATCTTGGCCATCACGCTTCAGTACAGGTACAAAGAAAGGTTTGGTCGATATGATTGTCTACAACCATAGATTCCATTTAGCCGCTTCTGTGAAGTATTTCTGTATCCTTAGTGGTTTGATTTCTGGGAAACTATCGTTTCATCTTGTTTTTCTTTTTTCCTTCCAGGCATGCTTTCATAAAGCCTTTGAAAGTGCCCTTCATATACCAGGCACTGTGCTAAAAACTCATGTCACTGCACTCAGTCACTTCCCATTCTACTATTTTTACATCTGTCTTTTGAACTTCTATTATTTAAATCTACTTAATGAATTGTAAATTATGATGTGCTTTGATTTGACAAGTATATAGTATTTTAACAGCTTTTTATTAGAAAACGGTATTCTTATTGCAGAAATGCAAAAAAAATGATAAGAAAAACAAAACAACAAATTTTCATACATAGATATCAATTGTTAACTTTAGCCATTTTCTTTCCATATTCTTCGTGTACCAATGAGATTTCTCTATGTTTTTGTACTCAGGTACATTGGATGCGTGTACCCAATGTGTGCATAGATGTGCATTGCACATGAGCATACCTCTCTGTTTCAATAGTGTCTGTCATTATTGGATATTTTCGTACGTTTGGAAATGAATATTTATTCACTCTTCCAGTAAAAACTTATTGAATTTTCATTATATGCCCGGCACTGTGCTCGACACTGGTTGCCAAACTGAATGGGAGAGACTCACCTTCTGTCTTTATGGATATTACACTGTCATGGAGTAGAAAGAGGAAGAAAAAAATATACATAAATATTTATAAGTTGTGACAAGCCCTGGATTTGGTAATGCAATACCTTTGGTCCCAGTTGTGATTGATTGTGGCATGGTTAAGTATATCAGTTTCTCGGAAGGCAGCGCTAAGACATAAGTTCGGTTCTTTAGGAATGTGCGATCTCAGCTATAAAACTGTGAAAATTTACAAGTGATGCAACAAATAACCTGGGAGGTGTTCTGTGACCAAAAGAACCTAAATTGTAAGTGCTGACCAGGCCTAGATAAATTCTGAAAACCAAAGCTTAGGAGGTTTCTCAGTCTGGACTTCTGCATTGGCACAAGAAAATGTGCATGTTAGAAAAGGTGTGAATTTGTGCTCAATAATCAGAAATACTGATTGTATATGCCCCTGACTGACAAGAGCCTAGGAAAGTCTTCTGATGTTTTCTCCAGACCAGACTAGATTATTATTTTATTTTTTATTTGCCTCAGGTTGTCTATAGTAATGTTGTCCCCCTAGAGACTATGGCTTGCTTACACCAGAGAGCTCACTAGTGAGAGCATCACACTCATACAGTAATGTCATAGGATTGGTTCTGGTTAAAGGCACATACAGAAACAGATTGATGTTTCTGACTATCTGTCTGTATTTTTCCCCCCACTTCCTCTCTTTAACATTAAAAGTGAAATAAAAGAAAAAATGACAATTGCTTTTTTTTTGTTTTGTTTTCGCAGCTTAAATTGCATAGAAGAATGAAATATGTTTTTTAAAATCTCACCACAAGAGAAAATAGGTAGTAAGGTTGGAAAGTACCATATTTCCCCATGCATAATATGCCTCCCTGTAGAAGACGCACCTTGATTTTTGGGCATTAAATTTGAGAAAATGATAATAAATGCGAAGAAACAGGAAATGCAAGTAAAATATACTACAACCACTGTATATGATGCACCCAGTTTTCAAACCCCACATTTTTCAAAAAAGATGAGTCTTAAACGAGGGCAAATATGGTATTCACCCACTGAATGTCTCAGTGAACCCTTTCTTTCTCTCTTTCTTTCTTTCTTTCTTTCTTTCTTTCTTTCTTTCTTTCTTTCTTTCTCTCTCTCTCTCTCTCTATTTTCTTTCTTTCATTCATTCTTTCTTTTCTTTTCTTTTTTACAGAGACAGTGAGAGAGTCAAAGAGAAGGATAGATAGGGACACAGAGACAGGAAGGTAAAGAGTTTTTTTTTTATTATGTGACAGATCACAGATCAATCATCAGTTTTTTGTTGTGACACCTTAGTTGCTCATTGACTGCTCTCTCATTGTGCCCTGACCAGGGAACTACAGCTGAATAAGTACCCTCTTGCTCGAGCCAGGGAGCCCATTAAGCTAAAGCTGGTGAGCTTTGCTCAAACCAGGTAAGCCCACGTTCAAGCTGGCGAACTTGGGATCTCAAACCTGGGTCCTCCGCATTCCAGTCAAATGCTCTATCCAGCGGGCCACCACCTTTTCAGGTTGTGAAAATTTTTATCTTTTACTTTCTCAGGATTTTGTTTAGTATCCTGTTTCATAGTATGGGTGGTACCGTTGTGTATTTTAAGGTTTTTTCCACTAAAATGTATGTATTCATCACAACACTTTTCCATAGGTGTTCTTATGTAGTTTTTTATTTCCATGAAGTTTAAAGTATTTTGTAACCTGAATTTTGATTTTGAGCAGGGGTTATTTAGGAGTGAATTTATTAACTTAAAAAAGAAGGGTTTTTTAGTTAGTTTTTTATTACTGATTTATAGAATAAGGGTAATGACAAGAAGAAACATGCTTCATATCATTTCAAAGGTTTGAGGTAGTTGAAACTTGCTTGAAAGAAAATACAGGAATTTCTGTGGAAAATGTTTTCCAAGTGCGCTCCTCTGCTGCCACCCCTTGTTCACCTTGGGAATAACAGCTCAGAGCAGCACACCTGGAAAAACACAGCAGTTGGGAGTTGTGCTTTATCTATCAATGTGGCAACCAAGATTATTTAGAAGTTACTTTCATAATTTTTAAATAAAAGGAATTTCCAGTTACTGTTTGCTACTTGTTTCAACGTTAACTTTACTGAAAACAATAGACATATTTGATATTATTTCAATCATCTTAAGTTTGCTGAAACCTGCTGCACAGCACATACAATAATGGTCTCTGTTACAAGTGCTTCTGTGCTGCCACCTTGTGTGCATCTTGGGAAGCACGCCTCAGAACAGATCCAAAGAAAAGAAATAGTAGAGAGGATTGTCTACAAACTTTGATTCCAATTTGCCCGTTCTGTAAATATTTTGTGTATTCTTAGTGATTTCATTTCAGGGAATCTATTGGTTCACCTTGTTTTTCTTCTTTCCTTTCTGCAATGCTTTCATAAAGCCTTTGAATGTTCATCATACACCAGGCACTGTGCTAGGAACTGTATGAGTAGTTGGTGCACTCAATGTCTTCCCATTCTACTATTTTTACTTCTGCTTTTGGACTCCTTTATTTAAATCTTCATAATATATTGTAAAATAAGATGTGCTTTGATTTGAAAAGTATGTTGAATGTACCTGTTTTTTTTATTATAAAACGGTATTCTAATTGCAGAAGTGCAAGAAAAAATGAATAGAATAAAAAACAACAAATTTTTATCCAGAGATAACTACTCTTAATATTATGACATTATCTTTCCATATTCTTAGTGTACCTATTATATTTCTATATCTATACGTACTAAGGTACATTGGATGTGCATACAACTGTGTGTATAGATGTGCATTGCATATGAGCATATCTCTCTGAGTCCACAGTTTCTATCATTTGTGGATACCTGTGTATGCATGCAAATTACTATTTATTCTTTCATTCATTAAACAACATTTTGTGTTTCTATTATGTTCCAGGCACTGTGCTATACACTGGTTGCCTATAGTGAAAGAGACAGACTGTCTTTATGAATAATACACTGTCATGCTGTAGACAGAGAAAGAAAAATGTACATAAATAATATAATTATAAGTTGTGCCAAGCACTGGATATAGTAGTGCAATGTCTTGTTCCCAGTTTCCATTGATCGTGGCGATGTTCAGTATATCAGTTTCTCAAAAGGCAGAGCTGAGACCTAAGTCTCAGTTCTTCAGCAATGCATGTTCTCAGCTATAAAACTGAGAAAATTCTCAATCTCTGAAACAAAGACCCTGGGAGGTGTGCTGTGAGCAAAAGAACCTAGCTTGTATGTGGTGACCCAGGCTCAGATAAATTCTGATGTCCAAAGCTTAGGAGGTCTCTCATTCTGGACTGCTGCAACAACACAAGAAAAAAGTGCATGTTAGGAAAGGACTGACATTGTGGTAAACAATCAGAAATATTTTTTATGCCCCTAACAGTCAAGAGCCAAGAAAAGTCTTCTGGTGTTGTCAACACAGCAGACTAGATTATTGTTTTATTTTTAATTACCTCAGTTTTTCTCTAGTAATTTTCCCTCTAGATACAATGGCTTGATATCAACAGAGAGCTCAGTAGATATTGCATCACACACGTACACTAATGTCATAGGTTTGGTCCTTGGTCTAGGCACATGCAGAAACACATTGATGTTTCTGACTATCTGTGTGTCTGTTTTCCTTTTTTTCCCCCCTCCAACATTAATAACTAAATAAAAGAAAAATGACGATGGCTTTTCTGGTGTTTTTGCAGCTTAAATTGCTTAGAGGAATGAATTATGTTTTTCAAAATCTCACCCCAAGAGGAAATAATTGGTAACGTTGTAAAGTACCATACTTCCCCATGTATAAGTAGCCTCGCTCTATAAGTAACACCTTAATTTTGGGGCAAAAAATTTGAGAAAATGATAACAAATGTGAAGAAACAGGAAATGCAAGAAAAATACAACAACCACTGTATAAGATGCACCCAGTTTTCAAACCGTACATTTTAAAAATGATGAGTTTTATACATGGGAAAATATGGATAGAAATTCCAAATGTCTCTGTGAACATTTCTTAATTTCCTTTTTTTCTTTTTTCCAGAGTCATAGAGAGAGTGAGAGGGAGGATTAGATAAGGACAGACTGACAAGAATGGAGAAAATTTTTTATTATGTGCCAGGTCACACATCAATCATCATTTTTTCGTAAGGACACCTTACTTGTTCATTTCGTGCTCTCTCATATGTGCCTTGAGCAAGAGTATACAGCTGACCGAATGACCCCTTGCTCGAGCCAGCAGCATTGGGATCAAGCTGTTGAGCTTTGCTAAAACAGGATGAGCCCATGCTCAAATTGGCGAATTTGGGATCTCAGATCTGGGTACTGCGCATTCCAGTCAAATGTTCTACCCACTGCGCCACTGCCTTGTCAGTCTGTGAACATTTTGTTTCCTTTACATTCTCTGGATTTTATTTAGTATCCTGGTTCTTAGTATGGGTGGAAAGGCTGTGTATTTTAAGGTTTTATTCCTCTAAAATATATTCATCACTACATTTTTTTATAGATTTTCTTATGTAGTTTTTCTTTTCATTAATTTTAAGGTATTTTGCAACTTGAATTGTGATTTTGAAGGTCGTTATTTAGGAGTGATTTTCCTTACCTTAAAAAAAGGGATTTTAGTTAATTTCTGATACTCTTTATTATATTAATTGTAATGATGACAAGGAACATGCTTTATATCATATCTAAAGTTAGATGTAGTTGAAACTTGCTTGAAAGAACATACAGGATTAACTGTGGAAAATGTTATCCAAGAGCGCCTCCCTGCTGCCACATCGTGTGCACCTTGGAAATAACAGCTCAGAGCAGTGCACCTGGAAAAACACAGCAGTTGTGTGTTGTACGTTATCTATCAATGTTGAATCGAAGACTATCTAGAAGATTCTTTAATAACTTGTAAATATAAGGGAGTTCTAGTTACTGTTGGCTACCTATTTCAATGTTAACAATAGTGTAAGCAAGAGATACACTTCATATCAATTCAATCATCTGAAGTTTGCTGGAACTTGCTCCATAGCACATAAAATATTGGTCTCTGTTACATGTGCTTCTCTGCTACCACCTCGTTTGCATCTTGGGAATCACGCTTCAGTACATGTCGAAAGAAAAGTTTTGGTAGATAAATTGTCTACATCCATTGATTCCAATTAGCCACTTCTGTGAATTATTTCTGTATCTTTAGTGGGTTTTTATCTGGGAATGTATCGTTTCATCTTGTTTTTCTTTTTTGCTTCCAGCCATGCTTTCATAAAGCCTTTGAAATTGCCCTTCATATACGAGGCACTGTGCTAAGATCTCATGTCCCTGCACTAAGTCACTTCCCATTCTATTATTTTTACATCTGTCTTTTGTACATCTTCTATTTACATCTACTTAATTTATTGTAAATTATGACGTGCTTTGATTTGACAAGTATATAGCATTTTAACAGCTTTTTATTGTAAAAATGGTATTCTTTTTGCAGAAATGCAAAAAAAATGATAAGAAAACAAAACAACAAATTTTCATACATAGATGTCAACTGTTAACTTTAGCCATTTTCTTTCCATATTCTTTGTGTACCAATTATATTTCCCTATGGATATGTACTCAGGTACATTGGGTGTGTGTACCCAATGTGTGCATAGCTGTTCATTGCACATGACCATACCTCTCTGTTTCAATTGTGTCAGTCATTTGTGGATATTTGTTTACATATGCAAATTAATATTTATTCACTCTTCCAGTAAAAACTTTTTGAATTTTCATTATATGCCAGGCACTCTGCTCAACACTGGTTGCCAATAGTGAATGGGAGAGACTCACTTTCTGTCTTTATGGATATGACACTCTCATGGAATAGAAAGAGGAAGGAAAATATATACATAAAAAAATTTAAGTTGTAACAAACGCTGGATTTGTTAATGCAATACCTTTGGTCCCAGTTGTGATTGATCGTGGCATGGTTAAGTATATCATTTTTTCAGAAGGCAGAGCTGAGACATAAGTCTTGGTTCTTCAGGAATGCGTGATCTCAGTTATATAACTGAGAAAATTTACAAGTGATGCAACAAATACCCTGGGAGGTGTTCTGTGACCAAAAGAACCTAAATTGTAAGTGCTGACCAGCCTCAGATAAATTCTGAAAACCAAAGCTTAAGAGGTTTGTCAGTCTGGACTGCTGCCACAGCACATGAAAAAGTGCATGTTAGGAAAGGTGTAAATTTGTGCTAAACTATCAGAAATACTGATTGTATATGCCCCTTACTGACAAGAGCCTAGAAATGTCTTCTGATGTTGTCACCACTAGATTATTGTTTTATTTTAAATTACCTCAGTTTTCTCTAGTAATTTTTCCCCATAAATACAATGGCTTGCTATCACCAGAGAGCTCAGTAGATAGAGCATAACCCTAATACAATAATGTCATATGTTTGGTCCTTGGTCTAGGCACATACAGAATCACATTGATGTTTCTGACTATCTGTGTGTCTGTTTTACTCCCTCTTCCTTTTTCTAACATTAATAACTAAATAAAAGAAAAATGACAATAACTTTTCTTTGGTGTTTTTCAGCTTAAATTGCTTAGAGGAATGAATTATTTTTTCAAAAATCTCATCCCAAGAGAAAATAAGTCGTAAGAGCGCTTCCCTTCTGCCACCTCGTGTGCACCCTGGGAATAACAGCTCAGAGCATTTCACCTGGAAAAACACAGCAGTTGGGTGTTGTGCATTACCTATCAATGTTGAATCGAAGGCTATCTAGGAGATACTTTCATAACTTTTAAATATAAGGGAGTTCTAGTTACTGTTGGCTACCTGTTTCAATGTTAACTGTAGTGTAAGCAAGAGATACAGATCATATCATTTCAATCTTCTGAAGTTTGCTGGAATGTGCTCCATAGCACATACAGCAATGGTCTCTGTTACATGTGCTTCTCTGCTGCCACCTCGTGTGCATTTTGAAAATCATGCCTCAGTACAGGTCCGAAGGAATAGTTTGATAGAGAGCATTGTCTATAAACTTTAATTTTAATTTGCCTTTTCTGTAATGATTTTATATATCCTTAGTGGTTTGTTTTCTGAATATCTCTTGGTTCATCTTGTTTTTCTCCTTTTCTTCCAGCCATGTTTTCATAAAGCTTTTGAAAGTGCTGATCATATATCAGGCAATGTGCTAGGAACTCATGTCTCTGCACTCAATGACTTCCATTTCTATGCTTTAACCTCTGTCTTTTTAACTTTTTGTTTTTGTATTTTTCAGAATCTAGAATCAGGCAGAGACAGTCAGACAGACTCCCACATGCGCCCGACCGAGATTCACTCCGTATTCCCACCAAGGGTGATGCTCTGCCCACCAGGGGTCGATGCTCTGGACCCCCGGAACATCACCCTGTTGTGACCAGGGCCACTCTAGTGCTTGGGGCATAAGCCAAGGAACAATCCCCAGTGCCTGGGTCATCTTTGCTCCAGTGGTGCCTTGGCTACAGGAGGGGTAGAGAGAGATAGAGAGGAAGGAGAGGAGGAGGGGTGGAGAAGCAGATGGGTGCTTCTCCTGTGTGCCCTGGCCAGGAATCGAACCCAGGACTTCTGCATGCAAGGCCAACGCTCTACCACTGAGCAAACCAGTCATGGCTTAACTTCTTTTATATGTATCTACTTCGTGTATTTTAAAATAGGATGTGCTTTGATTTGACAAGTATATTGAATTTTAACAGATTTTTCATTATATGAAATGTATTCTTATTGCAGTAGTGCCACGAAAAATAATCTCAAAAACAACCACAACAAAATTTTTATACAGATATATCTACAGTTAATATTAGGACAATTTCTTTTCATATTCTTTGTGTAACTATTTTATTTCTCTATGAATATATACTCAGGTACATTGGGTGTGTGTACATCTGTGTGCATAGATGTGCATTGCACATGAGCATATTTCTCTGTGTCCACAGTTTCTGTTATTTGTGGATATCTGTGTATGTATGCAAATGACTATGTATTCATTCATTCAGGAAACATTTATTGTATTTCTATTATGTGCTAGGCACTATGCTCGACAATGGTTGCCTATAGTGAATATGTCAGACTCACTTCATGTCTTTATAAATACTACACTGTCATGGCATAAACAGAAAATATATATATACATAAATAAATAATCGTAAATTATATGAGCACTGAATTTGGTAGTGCAGTATATTTGGTGACAGTTATGACTTATTGAGGCAAGGTTCAGTTTTCAGTTTCTCAGAAGGCAGAGCTGAGCTCTGTTTTTCAGCAATGCGTGTTCTCAGATATAAACCTGAGAAAATATAAAAGTTATGAAACAAAGACCCTGGTTGGTGTTCTGTGAGCAAAAGAACCTAGCTTGTATGTGGTGACCAATGCTCAGATAAATTTGATGTCCAAAGCTTAAGAGGTCTCTCAGTCTGGACTGCTGCCAAGGCACAAGAGAAAGTGAATGTTAGGAAAGTGGATACTTTTTGCTAAGCAATTAGAAATACTGATTAAGCCCCTGAATTTCAAGAGCAAAGAAAGTCTTCTGGTGTTGTCACCACAGCAGACTAGTTTATCATTTTATTATTTAATTACCTCTGGTTTTCTCTAGTAAGTTTTTTCCCTAAAAGAAAATGGCTTGCTCTCACCAGATAGCTCAGTAGTTAAAGCAAAACACCCATATGCTAATGTCATAGGTTTGCTCCTGGGTCAAGGCATATACAGAAACAGATTGAGGTTTCTGACTATCTGTCTGTCTTTTTCCCCCTTTATCTTGCCTATGAAATTAATAAATAAATAAAAGAAAAAATGACAATGGCTTTTTTGTTGTTGATTTTGCAGCTTAAATTGCATTGAAGAATGAATTATGTTTTTCAAAATCTCACTCCAATAGGAAATAAATTGAAAGGTTGTAAAGTCCCATATTTCCCCATGTATAAGAAGCCTCCCTGTGTAAGATACACCTTAATTTGGGGGCAGAAATTGTACAAATATGATAACAAATGCTAATAAATGGAAAATACTAGTAAAAATATTCTACAACCACTGTATAAGACACACCAAGATTTCTAACTCCACATTTTTCAAAAGATATCTTATACATGGGGAAATATGGTATACACTCTCCAAATGTCTCTGAGAACATTTCGTTTTTCTTTTTCTTTTTTCTTACAGAGACAGGGAGAGAGTCAGAGAGAAGGATAGATAGGTACAGACAGACAGAAATGGAGAATGTGTTTATAATGTGCTAGGACACAGATCAGTCATCAGTTTTTCTTTGTGACCCCAGAGGTTTTCATTGACTCCTGTCTCATATGTGCCTTGACCAGGGGGCTACACCTGGTCCAGTGACCACTTGCTCACGCCGGTGACCTTGGGCTCAAGATGGTGAGCCTTGTTCAAACCACAGGAGTCCTTGCTCAAGCTGGCGCCCTTGGGATCTCAAACCTGGGTCCTGTGCATTCCAGTTAAATACTTTAACCCCTGTGTCATTGCCTGTTCAGGCTGTGAATAATTTTTTTTTTACTTGCTCTGGATTTTATTTAGTATCCTGTTTCTTAGTTTGGATGGAAATGCGGTGTATTTTAAGGTTTTCTTGCCTAAAATATATTCCTCACTACATTTTGTCATAGGTTTTCTTATGTATTTTTTATTTCCATTAATTGTAAAGTATTTTGTAACTGGAATTGTGATTTTAAGAAGAGGGTTTTTTAGGAGTAAATTTCCTTACCTTCAAAAAGGGGATTTTTTGTTTATTTCTATTACTGTTGACTATATTATGTGTAATGACAACGGAAAACATGCTTTATATCATTTTTTACATTAGAGGTAGTTGAAACTTGCTTGAAAGAACATACAAAAAGATCTGTGGGAAATGTTTTCCAAGTGTGCTTCCCTGCTGCCACCTTGTTTGCTCCTTGGGAATAACAGCTCAGAGCAGATCACCTGGAAAAATACAGCAGTTGGGTGTTGTGTGTTATCTATCAATGTTGAATCCAAGGCTATCCAGAAGATACTTTTATAACTTGTAAATATAAAAGAGTTCTAGTTATTGTTTGCTACCTGTTTCAACGTTAACTGTAGTGAAAAGAAGAGATATACTTGATATCATTTCAGTCCTCTGAAGTTGGCTGGAAATTGCTCCATACCACATAAAATAATGGTCTCTGTTACATGTGCTTCTCTGCTGCCACCCTGTTTGCATCTTGGGAATCACGGTTCAATACAAGTCTAAAGGAAAGTTTTGGTATATAAGATTTTCACAACCGTTCATTCCAATTAACTGGTTCTGTGAAGTTTTTATATATCCTTAGTGGTTTGTTTTTCGGGAATCTACCATTTCATTTTGTTTTTCTTCTTTTCTTTTATCCATGCTTTCATAAAGCCTTTGAAAGTGCCCAACATATACCAGGCACTGTGCTCAGAACTCATTTCCCTGCACTCAGTAACAACCCATTCTACTATTTTTACATGTGTATTTTTAACTACTGTCATTTAAATCTACTAAATGTATTCTAAAATATGATCTGCTTTGATTTAACATGTATATTGAATTTAAACAGATTTTATTATATAAATGGTATTCTTATTGCAGAAGTGCAAAAAACTGATAAGAAAAACAAAACAACAAATTTTCATACATAGATATCAGCTGTTAACTTTATGCTATTTTCTCTTTATATTCTTTGTGTTCCAATTATATTTCTCTATGTATATGTACTCATGTACATTGGGTGCATGTACCCAATGTGTGCATAGATGTGCATTGCACATGAGGATACCTCTCTGTTTCAATAGTGTCTGTCATTTGTGGATATCTGTGTACGTATGCAAATGACTATTCACTTTTTCAGTACAACTTATTGTATTTTTTTATATGCCAGGCACTGTGCTTGACACTGGTTGCCTACAGTGAATTAGACAGACTCACTTTCTGTCTTTATGCATATTACCCTGTCATGGAGTAGACAGAGGAAGGAAAAATATACATAAAAAAATTAAAGTTGTGACAAACACTGGTTTTGGTAGTGCAATACCTATGGTCCCAGTTGTGATTGATCGTGGCAAGGTTAAGTATATTAGTTTCTCAGAAGGCAGACCTGAGACATAAGTCTCGGTTCTTCACCAATCCTTGATATCAGCTATAAAACTGAGAAAATTTATAAGTGATGAACCAATAAACCTGGGAGGTGTTCTGTAACCAAAAGAACCTAACTTGTAAGTGCTGACCCAGGCTCAGATAAATTCTGAAAACCAAAGCTTAGGAGGATTCTCAGTCTGGACTGCTGCCACAGCACAAGAAAAATTGCATGTTAGGAAAGGTATCAATGCATGCTCTACAATCAGAAATACTGTTTATCACTGTTTATGCCCTTGACTATCAAGAGCATAGAAAAGTCTTCTGTTGCTGTCACCTCAGCAAACTAGATTATTATTTTATTTTTTAATTTCCTAAGGATTTCTCTAGTAATTTTTCCCCCTAGAGAGAATGGCTTGCTTACACCAGAGAGTTCAGTAGTTAGAGCATCTCACCCATATAGTCATGTCATAGGTTTGGTCCTGTTTCAAGGCACATAAAGAAACAGATTGATGTTTCTGACTATCTGTCTGTTTTCCCGCCCACTTCCTTCCTGTACCATTAACAATTAAATAAAAAAAAGAATGACAATGGCTTTTTTGTTGTTTTTGCAGCTTATACTGCATAAAGGAATAAATTTTGTTTTTTAAAATATCACCACAAGAAAAAATAGGTAGTAGGGTTGTAAAGTACCATATTTCCCCATGCATATCCTGTCTCCCTGTAGAAGACACACCTTTATTTTTGGACAAATAATTTGAGGAAATGATAACAAATGTGAAGAAATAGGAAATGCAAGTAAAAAAATGCTGTAACCACTGTATAAGACGCACCCTGTTTTCAAACCTCAAATTTTTCAAGAAAGTTGAGTCTTAAACGAGGGGTAATATGATATACACCTGCCAAATGTCTCTGTGAACATTTGATTACTTTCTTTCTTTTTTTTTTTCAGAGACAGGGAGAGAGTCAGAGAAAGAGATAGATAGGGACACACAGACAGGAACATAAAGAGTTTTTTTTATTATGTGCCAGGTCACATATCAATCATCAGATATTTGTTGTGTCAACTTAGTTTGTTCCTTGACTGCTTTTTCATTGTGCCTTGACCAGGGAACTACAGCTACCGAGTGAACCCTTGCTCGAGTAGTGAGTCCATTGGGCTAAAGCTGGTGAGCTTTGCTCAAAACAGATAATCCCCCGCTCAAGTTGGCGACCTTGGGATTTCAAATCTGGGTCCTTCGCATTCCAGTCAAATGCTCTATCCACTGCACCACCACCTGCTCAGGCTGTGACAAGTTTTTTCTTTTTCTTTCTTTGGATTTTGTTTAGTATCCTGTTTCATAGTATTGGTGGAAAGGCTTTGTATTTTAAGGGTTTTTTGCACTAAAATATATTCATCAAAATATTTTTTCATAGAATTTCTATGTAGTTTTTCTTTCCATTAAATTTAAAGTATTTTGTAACTTGAATTTTGATTTTGAGCGGGGCTTATTTAGGACTGAGTTTCTTAACTTAAAAAAAGGAAGGTTTTTCAGTTAGCTTATAGTTCTGATTTCTATAGTACGTGTAATGACAACAAGAAACATGCTTTTTATGATTTCAAAGGTTTGAGGTAGCTGAAACATGCTTGAAAGCATATACAAGGTTGCCTGTGGAAAATGTTTTCCAAATACGCTTCTCTGCTGCCATCTCGTGTTCAACTTGGGAATAACAGCTTAGAGCAGTTCACCTGGAAAAATACAAAAGTTGGGTGCTGTTGGTTATCTATCAGTGTTGAAACCAAGACTATTTAGAAGATAATTTATAACTTGTAAATATAAGAAATTTCTAGTTACTCTTTGCTACTTGTTTCAACGTTAACTCTAGTGAAAGCAATAAACATACCTGATAAAATTTCAATCCTCTGGAGTTTACTGAAACTGACTGCATAGCACATACAATAATGGTTTCTCATACATATGCTTCTCTGCTGCCACCTCGTGTGCATCTTGGGAATCATGCCTTAGTACAGATCCAAATGTTAGGAAAGATAGTGAGGATTGTCTAAAAATGTTGATTCCAAATTGCCATTTCTGTAAATCTTTTGTGTATTTTTACTGATTTGATTTCTGGGAATTTATCGGTTCATCTTGTTTTATTTCTTTTCTTCCAGCAATGCTTTCATAATATCTTTCAATGTCCCCATCATATACCAGGCACTGTGCTAGCAACTACATGAGTAGTTGCTGCACTAAATGTCTTCCCATTCTACTATTTTTACTTCTGTCTTTTGAACTCCTTTATTTAAATCTTCTTAATGTATTGTAAAATAGGATGTGCTTTGATTTGACAAGTATATTCAATTTAACTACATTTAATTTTTATTTTATTATATATTTTTTTGTATTTTTCTGAAGATGGAAATGGGGAGAGACAGTCAGACAGACTCCCACATGCACCTGACCAGGATCCACCCGGCAAACCCACCAGGGTTGATGCTCTGCCCCTCCGGGGTGTCACTCTGCCATTACCAGAGCCACTCTAGTGCCTGGGGCAGAGGCCAAGAAGCCATCACCTGCTCCCAAGCCATATATGCTTCAATGGAGCCTTGGCTGTGAGAGGGGAAGAGAGAGACAGAGAGGAAGGATGGGGGGTGGAGAAGCAAATGAGCGCTTCTCCTATGTGCCCTGGCCAGGAATGAAACGCGGTTCCCCTGCACGCCACGCCGACGTTCTACCGCTGAGCCAACCGGCTAGGGCCTAACTACTTTTTTATTATAAAAACTGTATTCTTATTTCAAATGCAAAAATATATAAGAAAAGGAAACAAATTTTCATACAGAGATATCTACTGTTAATATTATGACATTATCTTTCCATATTCTTAGTGTACCTATTATATTTCTCTATCTACACATTCTAAGGTACATTGGGTGTGCATACATCTGAGTGCATAGATATGCATTGCACATGAGCATACATCTCTCTGTCCACAGTGTCTATCATTTGTGGATACCTGTGTATGCATGCAAATTTCTATTTATACTTTCAATAATTAAAAAATTATTGTATTTCTATTATGTGCCAGGCACTGTTCTCGACACTGTTTGCCTATAGTGAAAGAGACAGAGTAACTTTCTGTCTCTATGAATAATAGACTGTAATGCTGCAAACAAAGGAAGAAAAAATATACATAAATAAAATAATTATAAGTTGTGACAAGCACTGGATATGGTAGTGCAATGTCTTGTTCCCAATTTTCATTGATCGAGGCAGCGTTCAGTATATCCGTTTCTTGAAAGGCAGAGCTGAGACATAACTCTCACTTCTTCAGAAATGCATGTTCTCAGCTATAAAACTGAGAAAATTCTCAAGTGCTGAAACAAAGACCCTGGGAGGTTTTGTGTTACCAAAAGAACCTGGCTTGTAAGTGGTGACCCAGGCTCAGATAAATTCTAATATCCAAAGCTTAGGAGGTCTCTCAGTCTGGACTGCTGCTACAGCACAAGAAAAAAGTGCATGTTAGGAAAGAAGTTACACCATGGTAAACAATCAGAAATATTGTTTATGCCCCTGACTGTCAAGAGCAAAGAAAAGTCTTCTGGTGTTGTAACAACAGCAGCCTAGATTATTATTTTCATTTTAATTACCTCAGATTTCTTTAGTAATTATTTCTGCCTAAAGACAATGGCTTGCTATTACCGGAGAGCTGAGTAGATAGAGCATCAGACCAATACACTAATGTAATATGTTTGGATCTTGGTCTAGGGACATACAGAAACACATTGATGTTTCTGACTATCTGTGTGTCTGTTTTCCCCCCTCTTCCTCCCTCTAACATTAAGAAGTAAATGAAAGAAAAATGACAATTGCTTTCTTTGTTTGTTTTTCAGCTTAAATTGCTTAGAGGAATGAATTATGTTTTTCAAAATTTTACCCCAAAATGAAATAAGTGGTAAGGTTGTAAAGTACCATATTTCCTCATGTAAAGTAGCCTACCTGTATAAGAAGCACCTTAATTTTGGGGCACAAAATTTAAGAAAATGATGACAAATGCGAAGAAACAGGAAATGCAAGTAAAATTTCAACAACCATTGTATAAGACGCACCAAGTTTTCAAACCTCACATTTTAAAAATGATGAGTTCTATAAATAGGAAAATATGGATAGAACCACCAGATGTCTCTCTGAACATTTCTTTCTTTCTATTTTCATTCTTTTTTACAGAGACATAGAGAGAGTCAGAGAGAGGGATAGATAGGGACAGACAGACAGAAATGGAGAAAGTTTTTATTATGTGCCATGTCACAGATCAATCATCAGTATTTCATTGGGACACCTTAGTTGTTCATTGACTGCCCTCTCACATGTTCCTTGACAGGGGGCTACAGCTGAACAAGTGACCCCTTGCTCAAACCTTTTGCTCAGCTGTTGAGCTTTGCTAAAACAAGATGAGCCCACACTCAAGCTGGCGACCTATGTATCTCAAAACTGGGTACTGCGCATTGCAGTCAAATGCTCTACCCACTGTTTCACTCCCTTGTCACTCTGTGAACATTTTTTTTTACGTTCCCTGGATTTTATTTAGTATCCTGGTTCTTAGTATGGTTGGAAAGACCATAAATTTTAAGGATTTTTTCTCCTAAAATATATTCATCACTACAATTTTCCATAGGTTTTTTTATGTAGTCTTTATTTTCATTAATTTTAAAGTATTTTGTAACTTGAATTGTGAGTTTGAGGGGGGGTTATTTAGGATTGAATTTCTTAACTTAAAAAAGAAAGTGTTTTGGCCCTGGCCGGTTAGCTCAGTAGTAGAGCATCAGCCTGGCATGCAGAAGTCCCAGATTTGATTCCCTGTCAGGTTACACATGAGATGTGCCCATATGCTTCTCGTGCCCTTTCCCTCTCCTTCCTCTCTGTCTCTCTCTTCCCCTCCAGCAGCCAAGGTTCCATTGGAGAAAAGAGGGCCCGGGTGCAGGGAATGTCTCCTTGGCCTCTGCCCCAGGTGCTAGTGTGGCTCTGGTTGCAACAGAGCGACACCCTAGAGGGGCAGAGCATCACCCCCTGGTGGGTAGAGCATCGCCCCCAGGTGGACGTGCTGGGTGGATCTTGGTTGGACACATGTGGGAGTCTGTCTGACTCTCTCTCCCCGTTTCCAGCTGCCAAAAAATTAAAATATATATATATATATATATTATAAAAAAGAGAAAAAAATAAAAAAGAAAGTTTTTTTTAGTTAGTTTCTGTGAATGATTACTAGAGTAAGTATAATGACAACAAGAAACATGCTTTATATGATTTCAAAGGTTTGAGGTAGTTAAAACTTGCTTGAATGAACATACAGGAATGTTTGTGGTAAATGTTTCCGAAGTGCGCTACTCTGCTGCCACCTCGTGTGAACCTTAGGAATAACAACTCAGAGCAGTTCACCTTGAAAAATACAGCAGTTGAGTGTTGTGCGTTATCTATCAACGTTGAATCCAAAACTATCTAGAAGATAGTTTTATAACTTGTAAATATAAGGGAGTTCTAGTTACCGTTTGCTACCTGTTTCAACATTAACTGTAGTGTAAGCAAGAAATATACTTGATATCATTTCAATCCTCTGAAGTTGGCTGGGACTTGCTGCTTAGCACATACAATAATGGTCTCTGTTTCATGTGCTTCTCTGCTGCCACCTCGTGTGCATGTTGGGAATCACGCCTCAGTACAGACCCAAAGGAAAAGAATGGTAGAGCGGATTGTCTACAAACGTGGATTCCAATTTGCCTTTTCTGTAATGTTTTTGTTTATTCTTTGTGGGTTTTTTTCTGGGAGTCTATTGTTTCATCTTGTTTTTCTTCTTTCCTTCCAGCCATGCTTTCATAAAGCCTTTAAAAGTGCACATCATATACCAGACCCTGTGGTAAAAACTCATGTCTCTGCACTCAGTCCCTTCCCATTTTACTAATTTTGCAGCTGTCTTTGAAACTTCTTTCACTTAAATCTACTTAATATATTGTAAAACATGATGTGCTTTGATTTGACAAGTATATATAATTTTAATACCTTTTTTATTATAAAAATGGTACTCATAGCAGAAGTACAAAAAAATAATAAGAAAAACCAAAAAAAATTTTTTGTACATACATATCAACTGTTAAGGTTATGCCATTTTCTTTCCATATTCTTCATGTACCAATTATATTTCTCTATGTATATGTACTCAGGTATATTGCGTGAGTGTACCCAATGTATGCATAGATGTGCATTGCACATAAGCTTACCTCTCTGTTTCAATAGTGTCTGTCATTTGTGGATATTTGTGTACATATGCAAATGAATATTTATTCACTCTTCCAGTAAAAACTCATTGAATTTTTATTATATTCCAGGCACTGTGCTCTGCACTGGTTGCCAATAATGAATGGGACAGACTAACTTTCCATCTTTATGGATATTACACTGTCATGGAGTAGAAAGAGGAAGGAAAAATATACATAAAATATTATAAGTTGTGATCAACACTGAATTTGGTAGTGCAATACCTTTCGTTCCAGTTGTGATTAATCGTGGCATGGTTTAGTATATTAGTTTCTCAGAAGGCAGAGCTGAGACATAAGTCTCAGTTCTTCAGAAATGCGTGATCTCAGCTATAAAACTGAGAAATTTACAAGTGATGCAACAAATATCCTGGGAGGTGTTCTGTGACTTAAAGAACCTAACTTGTAAGTGCTGACCAGGCTCAGATAAATTCTGAAAACCAAAGCTTAGGAGGTTTCTCAGTCTGGACTGTTGCCACGGCACAAAAAAAAGTGCATGTTAGGAAAGGTGTCAATTCGTGCTCAACAATCAGAAATACTGTTTATGCCCCTGACTGTCAAGAGCATATAAAAGTCTTCTGGCTTTGTCAACACAGAAGACTCGATTATTATTTTATTAGTTAATTGCCTCAGGTTTTCTCAAGTAATTTTTTCCCTGAAGAGACAATGGCATGCTTACACCAGAGAGCTCAGTAGTTATAGCATCACACCCAAACAGTAATATCATAGGTTTGGTCCTGTTTAAGGCACATACATAAACAGATTGATGTTTCTGACTGTCTGTCTTTTTCTCCCCAATGCCTCCCTCTAATATTAATAATTAAATAAAACAAAAAATGACAATGGCTATTTTTTTGCTGTTTTTGCAGCTTAAATTGCATAGAGGAATGAATTATGTTTTTCAAAATCTCACCACAAGAGGAAATAGGTAGTAAGTTTGTAAAGTACCATATTTCCCCATGCATAATATGCCTCCCTGTAGAAGATGCACCTTGATTTTTGGGCACAAAATTTGAGAAAATGATAACAACTGTGAAGAAACAGGAAGTGCAAGTAAAAAATACTACAACCACTGTATAAGACGCACCCTGTTTTCATACCCCACATTTTTCAATAAAGATGAGTCTTAAATGAGGGGAAATATGCTATACAGCCACCGAATGTCTCTGTGAACCTTTATTTCTTTCTTATCTTTTTTTTTACAGAGACAGGGAGAGAGTCAGAGAGATGGATAGATAGGGACACACAGACAGAAATGTAAAGAATTTTTTTTATTCTGTGGCAGATCAAAAATCAATCATCGGTTTTTTGTTGTGACACCTTAGTTATTCATTGACTTCGGTCTTATATGTGCCTTGACCAGGGGGCTACAGCTGATCGAGTGACCACTGGCTCGAGTCAGCGACATTGAGCTCAAGCTGGTGAGCTTTGCTCAAACCGCATGATCCCACGCTCAAGCTGGCATTCTTGGAATCTCAAAACTGGGTCCTACGCATTCAAGTCAAATGCTCTAAACACTGCACCATCGCCTGCTCAGGCTGTGAACATTTTTTTCTTTACTTTCTCTGGATTTTATTTAGTATCCTAGTTCTTACTATTGGTGAAAAGTCTGTGTATTTTAAGGTTTTCTTGCCCAAAAATATTTTCATCACTACATTTTTTAATAGGTTTTCTTATATAGATTTATTTCCATTAATTTCAAGGTATTTTGTAAATTGAAAAATGATTTTGAAGGGGGGGTTATTTAGCACTTAATTTTCTTACCTTAAAAAAGGGGTTTTTTGCCCTGGCTGGTTGGCTCAGCGGTAGAGCGTCGGCCTGGCATGCGGGGCACCCGTTTTCAATTCCCGGCCATGGCACATAGGAGAGGCGCCCATTTGCTTCTCCTCCCTCACTTCCTCTCTGTCTTTCACTTTCCCTCCTACAGCCAAAGCTTCATTGGAGCAAAAATAGCCCGGGCACGGGGGATGGCTCCTTGGCCTCTGCCCCAAGCGCTAGGATGGCTCTGGTTGTGGAGGAGCGATGCCCCAGAGGGGCAGAGCATCACCCCCTGGTGGGCAGAGCATCACCCCTGGTGGGCGTGCCGGGTGCATCCCTGTCGGGTGCATGCGGGAGTTTATCTGACTGTCTCTCCCCATTTCCAGCTTCAGAAATATACAAAAAAAAGGATTTTTAGTAAATTTCTATTACTGTTTTCCATATTAAGAGTAATGACAACAAGAAACAAGCTTTATATCATTTCTAAGGTTAGAGGTAGTTGAAACTTGCTTGAAAGAACATACAGGATTATATGTGGTTAATATTTTCGAAGTGCGCATTTCTGCTGCCACCTCGTGTGCACCTTGGGAATTATAGCTCAGATCAATTCACCTGGAAAAATACATCAGTTGTCTGCTGTGCGTTATCTATCAATACGGAATCCAATACTATCCTACAGAAACTTTTATAATATGTAAATATAAGGAATTTGTAGTTACTGTTTGCTAATTCTTTCAACATTAACTGTAGTAAAAAAAAGAGATATACTTGGTATCATTTCAATACTCTGAAGTTTTCTGGAACTTGCTCCATAGCACATACAATAATAGTCTCTGTTCCATGTGCTTCTCTTATGGCACCACGTGTGCATCTTGTAAATCAAGCCGCAGTACAGGTCCAAAAGAAAACTTTGGTAGAAAAGATTGTCTATAAATAGTGATTCCAATATGCCATTTTTTTTACACTTAGTGCTTTGTTTTCTGAAAACCTATCGGTTCATCTTGCTTTTCTTCTTTTTTTCCAGCCATGCTTTTATATAGCATTTTAAAGTGTCCATCAAATACCAGGCACTGTGCTAGGAACTCCTGTCCCTGCACACAATGACTTCCCATTCTACTCTTTGAACTACTGTCTTTTTAACTTCTTTATATAAATCTACTTCGTGTATTTTAACATGGAATGTGCTTTGATATGACAAGTATGTTGAATTTCAACAGCTTTTTTATTATAAAAAAGTATTCTTATTGCAGAAGAGCAAGAAAAATTATCCCAAAAACAACAACAACAAATTTTCATACAGACATTACTACTGTTAATATTAGGATATTTTCTTTCTATATTCTTTGTGTACCTCTTATATTTCTATATGTATATATACTCAGGTACATTGGGTTTGTGTACATTTGTGTACATAGATGTGCATTGCACATGAGCATATCTCTGTTTGTCCAAAGTGTCTGTCATTTGTGGATACCAGTGTATGTATGCCAATGACTATTTATTCATTCATTTATTCAAGAAACACTTATTGTATTTCAATTATGTGCCAGGCACTGTGCTCGACACTGATTGCCTATAGTGAATGAGACAGACTCACTTTCTGTCTTTATGAATACAACACTGTCATGGGGTGACAGAAAGAACAAAATATACATAAATAAAATAATTGTAAATTTATCAAGAACTGAATTTGTTAGTGCAATATCTTTGGTGTCAGTTATGATTTATTGTGGCCAGGTTCAGTATATCAGTTTCTCAGAAGGCAGAGGTAAGAAATAAGTCACAGTTTTTCAGCAATGCGTGTTCTCAGGTATAAAACTGAGAAAATATAGAAGTTATGAAACAAAGATTCTGAGAGCTATTCTGTGAGCAAAGGAACCTAGCACTTATGTGGTTACCGATGCTCAAATAAATTCTGATGTCCAAAACTTAGGAGGACTCTCAGTCTGGACTGCTGTCACAGAACAAGAGAAAGTACATGTTACAAAAAAAAGGTTATTTTGTGTGAAGCAATTAGAAATAGGCATAATGCCCCTGAATTTCAAGAGCACAGAAAAGTCATCTGGTGCTGTCACCACAGCAGACTAAATTATCATTTAATTTTTTAATTACCTCTGCTTTTCTCTAGTAAATTTCATCCCCAAAAGAGAATGGCTTGCTCTCACCAGAGAGCTCCATAGTTAAAGCATCGCACTCATATGCAAATGTCATAGGTTTGGTCCTGGGTCAAGGCAAATATAAAAAAAGATTGCTGTTTCTGACTATCTGTCTGTCTTTTTCCTTCTTTATCCTGCCTCTAACATGAATAAATAAATAAAAGAAAAAAATGACAATGGCTTTTTTCTTGTGTTTTTGCAGCTTAAATTGCATAGAAGAATGAATTACGTTTTTCAAAATCTCACCCCAAGAGGAAATAAATGGTAAATTTTTAAAGTACCATATTTCCCCATGTAAAAGAAGCTCCCTGTATAAGACACACCTTAATTTTGGGGCACGTATTTCGAGAAAATCATAACAAATGCAAATGAATGGAAAATGTAAGTAAAAAATATTACAACCACTGTACAATACAAACCCAGTATTCTAACTCCACATTTTCAAAAAATATGAGTCTTATCCATGGGGAAATATGGTATACATGTGCCAAAAGTCTCTGTGAACATTTCTTTTTTTCTTTTTTTTTTTTACAGAGACAGGGAGAGAGTCAGAGAGAGGGATAGATAAAGACAGACAGACAGAAATGGAGAGAGTTTATATTATGTGCCAGGTCCCAAATTAATCATCAGTTTTTGTTGTGACCCTTTACGTGTTCATTGACTCCTGTCTCACATGTGACTTGACCAGGAGGATACAGCTGATCAAGTGACCGATTGCTTGTGCCAGCAACCTTGGGCTCAAGCTGGTGAGCTTTGTCAAACCACATAAGCACACACTCAAGCTGGGTCCCTTGGGGCTCAAACCGGGGTCCTCCTCATTCCAGTCAAATGCTCTTACCACTGCGCCATCAACTGCTCAGGCTGTGAACATTTTTTTCTTTTATTTTTCTAGATTTTATTTAGTATCGCGGTTCTTAGTATGGGTGGAAAGGCTGTGTATTTTAAGGTTTTATTGCCCTAAAATATATTCTTTACTACCTTTTTCCATAGTTTTCCTTATGTAGTTTTTATTTCCATTAATTTTAAGGTACTTTGCAACTGAAATTGTAGTTTTGAGGGGAGTGTTATTTAGAAGTGATTTTCCGTACCTTCAAAAAAGGGATTTTTAGTTAATTTCTATTACTGTTTACTATATTAAATGTAATGACAACAAAAAACATGCTTTGTATCATTTCTAAGGTTAGAGGTAGTTGAAACTTGCTTGAAAGAACATACAGGATAATCTGTGGTAAATGTTTTCCAAGTGCGGTTCCTTGATGCCACCTCGTGTGCACCTTTTGAATAACAGCTCATATAAATTCTCCTGGAAATATGCATCCGTTGGGTGTTGTATGTTATCTATCAATGTTTAAATGAAGGCTATCTAAAAGGAGCTTTTATAACTTGTAAATATAAGGAATTTCTAGTTACTGCTTCCTACTTCTTTCAATGTTAAGTGCAGTTATAGAAAGAGATATACTTGTTATCATTTCAATCCTCTGAATTTGGCTGGAATTTGCTTCATGGCACATATACTAATGTTATCTGTTACATGTGCTTCTCTGCTGCCACCTCGAGTGTATCCTGGAAATCATGCCTCAGTAAAGATCAAAAGAAATAGTTTGTTAGAGAGCATTGCTATAAACATTGATTCCAATTTGCCATTTCTGTCAAGTTTTTGTGTATCCTTAGTGGTTTTTTTCTGAAAATCTCTCTGTTCATCTTGTTTTTCTTCTTTCCTTCCAAACATGATTTCATAAAGCCTTTGAAAGTTCGCAACTTATACCAGGCACTGTGATAGAAACTCATGTCCCTGCACTCAATGTCTTCCCATTCTACTCTTTTAACTTCTGTCTTTTGAAATTCTTTTATATAGATCTACTTCCTGTTTTGTAAAAGAGCATTTGCTTTGATTTGACTAGTATGTTGAATTTTAACAGCTATTTACTATAAAATAGGTATTCTTATTGCAGAAGTGCAAGAAAAAAGATCTCAAAAACAACAACAAAAAATTTTCATAGACACATGTGTACTGTTAATATTAGGACATTTTCTTTTCATATTCCTTGTGTGCTTATTTTATTTCTCTATGTATATATGCTGAGGTACATTGGGTGTGTGTACATCTCTGTGCATAGATGTGCATTGCCCATGAGCATATCTCTGTGTCCCTAGTGTCTGTCATTTGTGGATATCTGTGTATGTATGCAAATGACTGTTTGTTCATTCATTTAGGAAATGCTTATTGTAGTTCTATTATGTGCCAGGGACTGTGCTTGACACTGGGTGCCATTCGTGAATGAGACATTCTCACTTTCTGTCTTTATGAATACGACACTTATACTACCACTTTATAAGATTCACCCAGGTTTCAAACCCCACGTTTTTAAAAATGATGAGTTTTATACATAGAAAAATATGGATAGAAACTCCACATGTCTCTGTGAACATTTCTTTCTTTCCTTTTCTTCTTTTTTCCAGAGTCATAGAGAGAGTGAGAGAGAGGGATAGATAGGGACAGACAGACAAGAAAGGAGAAAATTTTTTATTATGTGCCAGGTCACAGATCAATCATCATTTTTTCATAAGGACACCTTAGTTGTTCTTTGACTGTTCTCTCATATGTGCCTTGACCAGGGGGCTACAGCTGACCGAGTGACCCCTTGCTCGAGCAAGCAATATTAGGATCAAGCTGTTGAGTTTTGAAAATGAGATGAGCCCACGCTAAACCTGGCGAATTTGGGATTTCAAATCTGGGTACTACGCATTCCACTCAAATGCTCTATGCACTGCATCACTGCCTTGTAAATCTGTGAACATTTTTTTCTTTTACATTCTCTGGATTTTATTTAGTATCCTGGTCCTTAGTATGGGTGGAAGGCTTCCCTGACTCATCCTCGTGTGCATCTTTGGAATAACATCTTAGATGAGATCACCTGGAAAAATACTTCAGTTTGTGTTGTGCGTTATCAATCAATATTGAATCCAAAACTATCTAAAAGAAACTTATATAACTTGTAAATATAAGAAAATTCTAGTTACCGCTTGCTAGTTCTTTCAATGTTAATTGTAGTGAAAGCAAGAGATATAATTGGTATCATTTCAATCCTCTGAAGTTGGCTGGAACTTGCTTCATAGCACATACAATAATGGTCTCTGTTACATGTGCTTCTCTGCTGACACTTCTTGTGCATCTTGAGAATCACACCTCATTACTGGTGCAAAAAAATATTTTGTTTGACAGCATTGTCTATAAACTTTGATTCTAATTTTCTGTTTTTGTAAAGATTTTATGTATCCTTAGGGGTTTGTTTTCTGAAAATGTCTCGGTTCATCTTGTTTTTTTCCTTTCTTTATAACCATGCTTTCATAGAGCCTTTGAAAGTGCCCATCATATACCAGGCACTGTGCTAAGAACTCATGTACGTGCACTCAATGAATTCTATTTCTACGCTTTTAACTTATGTCTTTTTAACTTATTTTTATCTACATTTTCTGAAGCTGGAAAGGAGAGAGACAGTCAGACAGATTCCTGCATGCACCCGACCAAGATGCACTCAGCATGCCCACCAGGGGGCGAAGCTCTGCCACCAGGGGAGGATTCTCTGCACCCCTGGGTCATAGCCCTGTTGTGACCAGAGCCACTGAAGCTCCCTGGTTTTCTTTGCTCCAATGGTGCCATGGTTGCGGGAGGGGAAGGGAGAGACAGAGAGGAAGGAGAGTGGGAGAGGTGCAGAAGCAGATAGGCGCTTCTTCTGTATGACCTGGCCGGGCATTGAATCCTGGAATTCTGAACGCGAGGCTGATGCTCTACCACTGAACCAACCAGCGAGGGCTTAACTTCTTTTATATACACATACTTTGTGTATTGTAAAGTAAGATGTGCTTTGATTTGACATGTATGTTCAATTTAAAATGCTTCATTATTATAAA
The DNA here is from genome assembly GCF_036850995.1 of Saccopteryx leptura. NCBI lineage: Eukaryota > Metazoa > Chordata > Mammalia > Chiroptera > Emballonuridae > Saccopteryx > Saccopteryx leptura. Next base: position 91,407 of record NW_027095706.1, on the reverse strand, counting down.
AAATGTATTCTTATTGCAGAAGTGCAAGTAAAATGATCTGAGTAACAACAACAACAAATATTTAACTCTGGTTTTTTCCAGAAAAAATTTTTCCCAAAAGATAATGGCTTGCTCTCATCAGAGAGCTCAGTAGTGAAAGCATCACACCCATACACTAATGTCATAGGTTTGTTCCTGGGTCAAGGAACATACAGAAACAGATTGATGTTTCTGACTATCTCTCTGTCTTTTTCCCTTTTTATCCTGCCTTTACCATGAATAAATAAATAAAAGAAAAAAAGACAATGGCTTCTTTGTTGTTGTTTTTGCAGCTAAAATTGCATAGAAGAATGAATTATGTTTTTCAAAATCTCACCCAAAGGGGAAATAAATGGTAAAGTTGTAAAGTACAATATTTCCCCATGTATAAGAATCCTCCCTGTATAAGATGCACCTTAATTTTGGGTCACAAATTTTGAACAAATGCGAATAAATGAAAAATGCAAGTAAAAAATACTCAACCAGTTTATAAGGCGCACCTAGTTTTCTAACCCCACATTTTTCAAAAAAGATGAGTCTTATACATTGGGAAATATGGTATACACCCTCCAATTGACTCTGTGAACATTTCTTTTTTCTTTTTCTTTTTTTTACAAAGATAGGGAGACAACCAGAGTGAGGGATACATAGGGACAGACAGAAAGAAATGGAGAATATTTTTATTATATGCCAGGACACAGATCAATCATCAGTTTTTTGTTGTGACACCTTACGTGTTCATTGACTCCTGTCTCATGTGTGACTTGTCCAGGGGGCTACAAGTGATCAAGTGACCGATTGCTTGAGTCAGTGACCATGGCTTAAGCTGGTGAGCTTTGCTCAAATCATATGAGCCCACGGTCAAGCTGGTGCCTTTGTATCTCAAACCTGGGTTCCCCGCATTCCAGTCGAATGCTCTAACCACTGGCCATTGCCTGCTCAGGCTGTGAATATTTTTTTCTTTTACTATCTCTGGATTTTATTTAGTATCCTGGTTCTTAATATGGGTGGAAAGGCTAAGTATATTAATGTTTTCTTGCCCTAAAATTTATTAATCACTACCTTTTTCCACAAGTTTCCTTTTGTAGTTTATATTTCCATTAATTTATAGTGTTTTACAACTTGAATTATGATTTTGAGGGGGATGTTTTCTAGGAGTGAATCTCCATACCTTCAAAAAAAGTGATTTTTAATTATTTTCTATTACTGTTTACTATAATAAGTGTAATGACAACAAGAAACATGCTTTATATCATTTCTAAGGTTAGGTGTAGTTGAAACTTGCTTGAAAGAACATACAGGATTATCTGTTGTAAATGTTTTCCAAGTGTGCTTCCCTGGTACCACCTTGTGTGCACCTCGGGAATAACAGCTCAGATCAGTTCACCTAGAAAAATACATCAGTTGGCAGTTATGCATTATCTATCAATGTTGAATCCAAGTCTATCTAAAAGAAACTTTTAAAACTTGTAAATATAAAATATTTCTAGTTAGTGCTTGCTACTTCTTTCAATGTTAATTGTAGTGAAAGCAAGAGATATACTTGGTATCATTTCAATTCTCCGAAGTTGGCTGGAACTTGCTCTATAGCACATACAATAATGGTCTCTGTAACATGTGTTTCTCTGATGTTAATTCGTGTTCATTTTGAAAATCATGTCTCAGTACAGTTCCAAAGGAATAGTTGGGTAGAGAACATTGACTATAAAATTGATTCCAATTTATCTTTTCTTTAAAGATTTTATATATCTTAGTGGTTTGTTTTCTGAAAATCTCTTGGTTCATCTTGTTTTTCCCTTTCTTCCAGCCATACTTTCATAAAGCCTTTGAAAGTGCCCATCATATACCAGGCACTGTGCTAGGAACTCATGTCTTTGCACTCAATGACTTCCATTTCTACGCTGTTATCTTCTCTTTTAACTTCTTTTTTTTGTATTTTTCTGAAGCTAGAAACAGGGAGAGACAGTCAGACAGACTCCCACATGCGCCTGACCGAGATCCACTCGGTACGCCCACCAATGTTGACGCTCTGCCTACCAGGTTTTGATGCTCTGCACCCCCGGGTCATCGCCCTGTTGCGACCAAAGCCACTCTAGTGCCTCGGGAAGAAGGCAAGGATACATCCCTAGTGCCCAGGCCATCTGTGCTCCAAGGGTGCCTTGGCTGCGGGAGGGAAAGTGAGAGACAGAGAGGAAGGAGAGTGGGAGGGGTGGAGAAGCAGATGGGCGCTTCTCCTGTGTACCCTGGCCAGGAATCAAACCCGGGACTTCTGCACACGAGGCCGACGCTCTACCACTAAGCCAACCAGCCAAGGCTTAACTTCTTTTACATGTTTCTACTTCGTGTATTGTAAAATAGGATGTGCTTTGATTTGACAAGTATGTTGAATTTTAATTACTTTTTCATTATATAAAATGTATTCTTATTGCTGCAGTGCATGAAAAATGATCTGAAAAGCAACCACAATGTATTTTCATACAGAAATAACTATAGTTAATATTAGGACATTTTCTTTCCAAATTCTTTGTTTACCTATTTTATTTCTTTATGTGTATATACTCAGGTACATCGGGTGTGTGTACATCTGTGTGCATAGATGTGCAATGCACATGAGCATATCTCTGTGTCCACAGTGTCTGCTATTTTTGGATATCTGTGTATGTATGCAAATGACTATATATTCATTCATTCAGAAACATTTATTTTATTTCTATTATGTGTCAGGCACTGTGCTTGACATTGGTTGCCTATAATGAATGAGTCAGACTAATTTTCTGTCTTTATGAATACTACACTACCATGGCATAGAAAGAAAAAATATATATATACAGTAATAAAATAATCGTAAATTAAACGAGCACTGAATTTGGTAGTGCAATATCTTTGGTGTTAATTATAACTTATTGAGGAAAGTTTTAGTATATCAGTTTCTCAGAAGGCAGAGCTCAGACATAAGTCTTGGTTGTACAGCAATGCATGTTCACAGATGTAAAACTGAGAACATATAGAAGTTATGAAACAAAGACCCTGGGAGGTGTTCTGTGAACAAAAGAACCCTGCTTGTATGTGGTGACCAATGCTCAGATAAATCCTGATGTCCAAGACTTAGGAGGTCTTTCAGTCTGGACTGCTGCCATGGCAAAAGAGAAAGTGCATGTTAGCAAAGGGGTCATTTTGTGCTAAAAAATTAGAAATAGTGATTATGCACTGGAATTTAAAGAGCAAAGAAAAGTCTTCTGGTGTTGTTACACAGCAGATTAGATAATCATTTTATTTTTAATTACCTATGATTTTTTCTAGAAAAATTCTTCCCCAAAAAACAATGGCTTGTCTCACAGGAAAGTTCAGTAGTAAAAGCATCACACTCATATGCTAATGTCATAGGTTTGCTCCTGGGTCAAGGCACATACAGAAACAAATTGATGTTTCTGACTATCTATCTGTATTTTCCCCAGTTTATCCTGCATCTAACATGAATAAATAAATAAAAGAAAAAATGACAATGGCTTTTTTGTTGTTTTCTTTGCAGCTTAGACTGCATAGAATAATGAATTATGTATTTCACAATTTCACCCCAAGAGAAAATAAATGGTAAGGTCTTAAAGTCTCATATTTCCCCATGTATAAGAAGCCTCCTTGTATAAGACACAACTTAATTTTGGGGCACAAATTTTGAGAACATGATAACAAATGGGAATAAATGGGAAAAGCAAGTAAAAAATACTACAACCACTGTATAAGACGCACTCAGTTTTCTAACCCCACATTTTTCAGAAAAGATGAGTCTTATACATGGGAAAATATGGTATATACCCTGCAATTGTCTCTGTGAACATTTCTTTTTTTCCTTCTTTTTTTTTACGGAGACAGGGAGAGAGTCAGAGAGAGAGATAGATAGGGACAGACAGACAGAAATGGGCAGAGTTTTAATTATGGGCCATGTCACAGATCAATCATCAGTTTTGCGTTGTGAGCCCTTATGTGTTCACTGACTCCTGTCTCATAAGTGCCTTGACAAGGGGGCTGCAGCTGAAAGAGTGACCGCTAGCTCAAGCCAGCGACCTTGGGCACAAGCTGCTGAGCTTTGCTGAAAGCACATGAGCTCACCCTCAAGCTGGCGCCCTTGGGATCTCAAGCCTGGGTCCTCCGCATTCCAGTCAAATGCGCTAACCATTGTGCAATCGCCTGCTCAGTCTGTGAACATTTTTTTTTACTTTCTCTGGATTTTATTTAGTATCCTGGTTCTTAATATAGGTAGAAAGGCTGTGTATATTAAGGTTTTCTTGCCATAAAATATATTTTTCACTACATTTTTTCAATGTTTCCTTATGTAGTTTTTATTTATAATAATTATGAGGTATTTTGCAACTTGAATTGTGATTTTTAAAAGGGGGGTTATTTAGGAATAATTTCCTTACCGTCAAAAAGGGATTTTAGTTAATTTCTATTACTGTTTACTATATTAAGTGTAATGGCAACAAGAAACATGCTTTATATCATTTCAAATGTTGAAGGTAGCTGAAATTTGCTTGAAGAACATACAGGATTATCTGTGGTAAATGTTTTCCAAGTGTGCTTCCCTGCCTCCACCTCAGATCAGTTCATCTGAAAAACTACATCTCTTGTGTGTTGTGCGTTATCTATCAATGTTGAATCTAAGGCTATCTAAAAGAATCTTTTATAACTTGTAAATATAAATAAATTCTAGTTACAGCTTGCTACTTCTTTCAATGTTAACTGTAGTGAAAGCAAGAGATATACTTGGTATCATTTCAATCCTCTGAAGTTGGCTGGAATTTGCTCCATAGCACATACAATAATGGTCTCTGTTACATGTGCTTCTCTGCTGAAACCTCGTGTGCATCTTGGGAATCACACCTAATTAATGGTGTAAAGGAATATTTTGGTAGACAGTGTTGTCTATAAACTTTGATTCTAATTGGCAGTTTCTGTAAAGATTTTATGTATCCTTAGTTGTTTGTTTTCTGAAATTCTCTAGGTTCATCTTGTTTTTCTCTTTTCCTTCCAGCCATGCTTTCATAAAGCCTTTGAAAGTGCCCATCATATACTAGGCACTGTGCTAGAAACTCATGTACATTCACTCAATGACTTCCATTTCTACGCTTTTAACCTCTGTCTTTTTTAACTTCTTTTTTTTTCTATATTTTTCTGAAGTTGGAAACTAGAGAGACAGTCAGACAGACTCCCGCATGCACCCTACCGAGATCCACTCAGCACGCCCACCAAGGGGCGATGTTCTGCCCACCAGGGGCCAATGCTCTGCAACCCAGGGTCCTAGACCTGTTGTGACCAGAGCCACTCTTGCACCTGGGGCAGAACCAAGGAGCCATCTCCAGCGCCCGGGTTATCTTTGCTTTAAGGGAGACTGCTGCGGGAGGGGAAGGGACAGACAAAATGGAAGGAGTGGGGGAGAGGTGGAGAAGCAGGTGTTCGCTTCTCCTGTGTGCCGTGGCTGGGAATCAAACCCAGGACTTTTGCACGTGAGGCCGACACTCTAGCACTGTGCCAACCAGCCATGGCTTAACTTCTTTTATATACAACTACTTCGTGTATTGTAAAATAGGATGTGCTTTGATTTGAAAAGTATGTTTAATTTTAAAATCTTTCTTATTATAAAAGAGGTATTCTTATTGCAGAATTGCAAGAAAAATGATCTTTAAAAAAACAACAAATTTTCATACACATATATCAACTGTTAATATTATAGCATTTTCTTTTCCTATTCTTTGTGCACTTCTTATATTTCTCTATGTATATATACTCAGGTACATTGGGTTTGTGTACATCTGTGTGCATAGATGTGCATTGCACATGAGCATATCTCTCTGTGTCCACAGTGTCTGTCATGTTTGGATATCTGTGTACGTATGCAAATGATTATTTATTTATTCATTCATTCAAGAAACACTTATGGTATTTCTATTATGTTCCAGGCACTGTCCTCAATGCTGGCTCTTTATAATGAATGAGACAGACTTACTTTCTGTCTTTATAAATACTTCACTGTCATGGGGTAGACAGAAAGAAAAGAAATATACATAAATAAAAAAATCATAAGTTTAAGAAGCACTGAATTTGGTAGTGCAATATTTTTTGTGTCAATTATGATTTACTGTGGCGAGGTTCAGTATATCAGTTCCTCAGAAGGCAGAGCTGAGACATGAGTCTCAGTTTTTCAGCAATGCATGTTACAGGTATAAAACTGAGAAAATATAGAAGTTATGAAACAAAGACCCTGGGAGGTGTTCTGTGAAAAATAGATCCTAACTTTTATGTGGTGGCCAAAGCTCATATAAATTCTGCTGTCCAAAGCATAGGAGGTCTCTCAGTCTGGACTACTGCCAAGGCACAAGAGAAAGTGCATGTTAGGAAAGGGGTCATTTTGTGTTAAGCAAAGATAAATAGTGATTATGCCCCTGAAATCCAAGAGTAAAGAGAATTCTTCAGGTGCTCTCACCACAGCAGATTATATTATCATTTTATATTTTAATTACCTCTGGTTTTCTCTAGTTAATTTTTTCCCAAATTACATTGGCTTTCTCTCACCAGAGAGCTCAGTAGTTAAAGCATCACACCCATACACTAATGTCATAGGTTTGCTCCTGGGTCAAGGCATATACAGAAACAAATTGATGTTTCTGACTCTCTGTCATTCTTTTTCCCCCTTTATGTTGCCTCTAAAATAAATAAATAAATAAATAAATAAATAAATAAATAAATAAATAAAATAAAAAATGACAATGGCTTTTTGTTTTTGTTTTTGCAGCTTAAATTGCATAGAAGAATGAATTATGTTTTTCAAAATCTCACCCCAAGAGGAAATAAATGGTAATGTTGTAAAGTACCATATTTCTCCATGTGTAAGAAGCCTCCCTGTATAATATGCACCTTAAGTTTTGGGCACAAAATGTGAGAAAATGATAACAAATTCCAATAAACTGGAAATGCAGGTAAAATATAGTACAACCACTCTATAAGACACACCCAGTTTTCTAACTCCACATTTTTAAAAAGATATGATTCTCATACATGGGGAAATATGGTATACACACTGCAAATGTCTTTGTGAACATTTCTTTTTTTCTTTTTTTTTTTCTTACAAAAACAGGGAGATAGTCAGAGAGAGGGATAGATAGGGACAGACAGACATAAATGGAGAAAGTTTTTATTATGTGCCAGGACACAGATCAATCATCAGTTTTTCTTTGTGACTTCTTACATAATCATTGACTCCTGTCCCATATGTTCATTGACCAGGGGGCTACAGCTGATCAAGTGACCACTTGCTAGAGCCAGCAACCTTGGACCAATGCTGGTGAGCTTTGCTCAAACAACAGGAGCCCATGCTCAATCTGGTGCCCTTAGGATCTCAAAACTGGGTCCTGCGCATTCCAGTTAAATATTCTAACCCCTGCGTCATTGCCTGTTCAGGCTGTGAACATTTTCTTTTTACTTTTTCTTAATTTTATTTAGTATCGTGTTTCTCAGTATTGGTGGAGAAGCTGTGTATTTTAAGGTTTCCTTGCCCTAAAATATATTCATCACTATATTTTTACATAGGTTTCCTTATGTAGTTTTTATTTCCATTAATTTTAAGGTATTTTGCAACTTGAATTATGATTTTAAGTGAAGGGTTATTTAGGAGTGAATTTCCTGACCTTCAGAAAAGGAATTTTTCATTAATTTCTATTACTATTTACTATATTATGTGTAATGACAACAGGAAACATGCTTTGTTTCATTTCTAATGTTAGAGGTAGTAGAACTTGCTTGAAAGAACATACAGGATTATCTGTGGTGAATGTTTTCCAATTGTGCTTCCTTGCTGCCAACTCGTGTGCACATTGAGAATAACAGATCAGATCAGTTCACCTGGAAAAATACATCAGTTGTGTGTTGTGAATTATCTATCAATGTTGACGGCAAGGCTAACTACAGTTAACTATTATAATTTGTAAATATAAGGAATTACTAGTTACTGCTTGCTCCTTCTTTCAAGGTTCATTGTAGTGAAGCAAGAGATACACTCATTATCATTTCCATCCTATGAATTTGGCTAAACTTGCTCCATACCACATACAATAACGGTCTCTGTGACATATGCGTCCTTACTGACATCTTGTGTGCATCTTGGGAATCACGCCTCAGTACAGGTCCAAAGGAATATTTTGGTAAAGAGCATTCTCTATAAATGTTGATTCCAATTTGCCATTTTTGTCAAGCTTTTGTGTATTTTCAGTGGTTTGTTTTCTGAAAATCTCTCGGTTCATCTTGTTTTTCTTTTTTCGCACCAGCCGTGCTTTCATAAAGCCTTTGAAAGTGCCCATCATATACCGGGCACTGTGCTAGGAATTCATGTGTGTGCACTCAATGATTTCCCATTCTAGTCTCTTAACTTCTGTCTTTTGAACTTCTTTTAAATAAATCAACATCGTGTACTGTAAAATAGAATGTGCTTTGATATGACAAGCATGTTGTATTTTAACATCTTTTTTATTATAAAAAACTATTCTTACAGCAGAAGTGCAAGAAAAAAGATCTCAAAAACAACAACAACAAATTTTCATACAGATATATCTACTGTTAATATTAGAACATTTTCATTCCATATTCTTTGTGTACATATTATATTTCTGTATGTATATATTCTCAGGTACATTGGGTGTGTGTACATCTGTGTGCATAAATGTGCATTGCACATGAGCATATCTCTCTGTGTCAACAATGTCTGTGATTTGTGGATATCTGTGTACATATGCAAATGACTTTATTAGTTCATTCTGAAAACACTTGTTGTATTTGATTAATTGCCAAGGACTGTGCTCGACACTGGTTGCCTATAGTGAATGTGACAGTCTCAATTTCTGTCTTTATAAATACTACATTGTAATGGGGTAGACAGAAAGAGAAAAATATACATAAATAAAATAAACATAAGTTTAACAAGCACTTAATTGGTGGTGCAATATCTTTGGTTTCAGTTATGATTTATTGTGGTGAGGTTCAGTATATCTGTTTCTCAGAAGGCAGAGCTGAGACATAAGTCTCGGTTTTTCAGCAATGTGTGGTCTCGAGTATAAAAAGGAAAAAATATGGAAGTAATGAAACAAAGTCCGTGGGAGGTTTTCTGTGAGCAAAAGAACCTAGCTTCTATGTAGTGACCAATGCTCAGTTAAATTAATGTTGTCCAAAGCTTAGGAGGTCTCTCAGTCTGGATTGCTGCCATGGCACAAGAGAAAGTGCATGATAGGAAAGGGGTCACTTTGTGCTAAACAATAAGAAATACTGATTATGGTCTTGAATTTCAAGAGCAAATTAAAGTCTTCTGATGTTGGCACCAAAACAGCCTATATTATGATTTAAGTTTTTAATTACCTCTGGTTTTCTCTAGTAAATTTTTTCACCAAATGACAATAGCTTGCTCTCTCCAAAGAGCTCAGTAGATAAAGCATCACTTCCAAACGCTTATATCATATGTTTGGCAATGCGACAAGGCACATATACAAAAGATTGATGTTTCTGACTGTCTGTCTGTCTTTTCCCCCTTTATCCTGCCTCTAACATGAAAAAATATATAAAAGAAAAAATGAGAATGGATTTTTGTTGTTGTTTTTGCAACTTAAACTGCATAGAAGAATGAATTATGTTTTACAAAATCTCACCCCAAGAGGGAATAAATGGTAATGTTGTTAAGTACCATATTTCCCCATGTATAAGAAGCTTCCCTGTATAAGACGCACCTTATTTGGGGGCTCAAAGTTTGAGTAAATAATAGTAAATGTGAATAAACAAAAAATGCAAGTAAAAAATTCTACAACAACTGTATAAGACGCACCAAGTTTTCTAACCCCACATTTTTCAAAAAGGATGAGTCTCATTCATGGGAATATATGATATAAACCCAAAAATGTCTCTGTGAACATTCCTTTTTTACTTTTTTTTTTCAGAGACAGGGAGAATGTCAGAGAGAGGGATAGATAGGGACAGACGGACACAGAGAGAATTCTTATTATGTGCCAGGTCACAGATCAATCATCAGTTTTTCGTTGTGACCCCATATTTGTTCATTGACTCCTGTCTCATATGTGCCTTGATCAGGGGGCTATATCTCATAGAGTGACTGCTTGCTCTAGACAGAGACCTTGGGCTCAAGATGGTGAGCTTTGCTCAAACCACATGAGCCTATGCTCAAGATGGCAACCTTGGGATCTTAAACCTGAGTCCACCACATTCCAGTCAATTGCTCTAACCACTGCACCATCGCCTGCTCACGCTGTGAACATTTTTCTTTTACGTTCTCTGGATTTTATTTAGTATCCTGGTTTATTTAGTATGGGGTGAAAGGCTCTGTGTTTTAAGGTTTTCTTGCCCTAAAATAGTTTCATAACTACATTTTTCTATAGGTTTCCTTATGTAATTTTTATATCTGTTTATATTAAGGTATTTTGTAACTTGAGTTGTGATTTTGAGCGGAAAGGGGTTATTTAGGAGTTTATTTCCTTACCTTCAAAATAGGGATTTTTAGTTAATTTGTATTACCGTTTACTATATTAAGTGTGAGGACAACAAAAAACATGCTTTATATCATTTCTAAGGTTAGAGGTAGTTGAAACTTGCTTGAAAGAACATACAGGATTATCTGTGGTAAATGTTTTCCAAGTGTGCTTCTTGCTGCCACCTCGTGTGCACTTTGGTAATAACAGATCAGATCAGTTCATCTGGATAAATATATCAGTTGGTTGTTGTGAATTATCTATCAATAATGAATCCAAGGCTATCTATAAGAAAGTTTTATAACTTGTAAAAATAACGAATTTCTACTGACAGCTACTACTTCATTCAATGTTAATTTTCATGAAAGAAAGATGTATTCTTGGTATCTTTTCAATCCTCTCATTTTGGATGGAAATTCTTCAATAGGATATACAATAATGGTCTCTGTTACATGTCCTTCCCGGCTGCCACCTCGTGTGCACTTTGGAAATAACAGCTCAGATCAGTTCACCTGGAAAAATACATCAGTTCTGTGTAGTGAATTATCTATCAATGTTGAAGGCAAGGCTAACTAAAGTAAACCATTATAACTTGGAAATATAAGAAATTACTAGATACTGCTTGCTTTTTTCAACATTCATTTTAGTGAAAGCAAGAGATACACTCATTATCATTTCCATCCTATGAAGTTGGCTGGAACTTGCTCCATAGCACATAAAATAATGGTCTCTGTTACATGTGCTTCCCTGCTGACATCTCGTGTGCATCTTGGGAATCACGCCTCAGTACAGGTCCAAAGGAATATTTTGTTAGAGAGCATTCTCTATAAACGTTGATTCCAATTTGCCATTCTGTCAAGTTTTTGTGTATTTTTAGTGGTTTGTTTTCTGAAAATCTCTTGGTTCATCTTGTTTTTCTTTTTTCCTTCCAGCCATGCTTTCATAAAGCCTTTGAAAGTGCCCATCATATACCAGGCAGGGTTCTAGGAACTCATGTCCCTGCACTCAATTACTTCCCATTCAACTCTTTTAAATTTTGTCTTTTGAACTTCCTTTATATAAATCTACTTCGTGTATTGTAAAATAAGTTGTGCTTTGATTTGACAAATATGTTGAATTTTAACAGCTTTTTTATTTTAAAAAATATATTCTTATTGCAGAAGTCAAGGAAAATGATCTCAAAAGCAACAACAACAAATTTTCATACAGATATATCTACTGTTAATATAAAGACATTTTCTTTCCATATTCTTTGTGTACCTATTATATTTCTTTATGTATATATAGTCAGCTATATTGGGTGTGTGTACATCTGTGTGCATAGATGTGCATCGCACGTGAGCATATCTCTGTGTTTACAGTGTCTGTCATTTGTGGATATCTGTGTACATATGCAAATTATTATTTATTAATTCATTTGGGAAACACATATTTTATTTCAATTATGAGCCAGGCAGTGTGCTCAACACTTGTTGCCTATAGTGAATGAGACAGACTCACTTTCTGTCTTTATGAATACTACACTCTCATTGGGTAGACAGAAAGAAAAAAATATACATAAAGAAAATAATCATAAGTTTAATAAGCACTGAATTTGGTAGTGCAATATTTTTGGTGTCAGTTATCATTTATTGTGGTGAGGTTCAGTATATCAGTTTCTTAGAAGGCTGAGCTGAGTCATAGGTCTCAGTTTTTTAGCAATGCATGTTCACAGATGTAAAACTGAGAACATATAGAAGTTATGAAACAAAGACACTGGGAGGTGTTCTGTGAACAAAAGAACCCAGCTTGAATGTGGTGACCAATGCTCAGATAAATTCTGATGTCCAAGGCTTAGGAGATCTTTCATTCTGGACTGCTGCCATGGCACAAGAGAAAGTGCATGTTAGGAAAGTTTTCACTTTGTGCTAAAGAATTAGAAATAGTGATTATTCACCTGAATTTAAAGAGCAAAGGAAAGTCTTCTGGTGTTGTCACCACAGCAAACTAGATAATCATTTTATTTTTAATTACCTATGATTTTTTCCTGAAAAATTTTTCCTCAAAAGACAATGGCTTGTTCTAACCAGAAAGCTCAGTACTGAAAGCATCACACCCATACGCTAATGTCATAGATTTGCTCCTGGGTCAAGGCACATACAGTAACAGATTGATGTTTATGACTATCTGTCTGTATTTTCCCCACTTTATCTTGCATCTAACATGAATAAATAAATAAAAGAAATAATGACAATGGCTTTTTTGTTGTTATTTTTGCAGCTTAAACTGCATAGAATAATGAATTATATTTTTCAAAATCTCACCCCCAAAAAAATAAATGGTAAAGTCTTAAAGTCCCATATTTCCCCATGTATAAGAAGCCTCCTTGTATAAGACACAACTTAATTTTGGGGCACAAATTTTGAGAAAATAATAACAAATGTGAATAAATGGGAAATGCAAGTATAAAATACTACAACCACTGTATAAGACGCACTCAGTTTTCTAACCTCACAGTTTTCAAAAAAGATGAGTCTTATACATGGGAAAATATGGTATACACCCTCCAAATGTCTCTGTGAACATTTCCTTTTTTCCTTTTTTTTTTTTTTTTTTTTACGGAGACAGGGAGAGTCAGAGAGAGAGATAGATAGGGACAGACAGACAGAAATGGGCAGAGTTTTAATTATGGGCCATGTCACAGATTAATCATCAGTTTTTTATTGTGAGCGTTAGGTGTTCACTGACTCCTGTCTCATATTTGCCTTGACAAGGGGGATAGAGCTGAACAAATTACCGCTAGCTCGAACCAGCGACCTTGGGCACAAGCTGCTGAGCTTTGCTCAAACCACATGAGCCCACCCTCAAGCTGTCTCCCTTGGGATCTCAAGCCAGTTTCCTCCGCTTTCCAGTCAAATGCTCTAACCACTGCACATTCACCTGCTCAGTCTGTGAACTTTTTTTTACTTTCTCTGGATTTTATTTAGTATCCTGGTTCTGAATATAGGTAGAAAGGTGGTGTATATTGAGGTTTTCTTGCCATAAAATATATTCATCACTACATTTTTTCAATTGGTTTTATTATGTAGTGTTTATTTCCAATAATTTTGAGGTATTTTGCAACTTGAATTGTGATTTTTAGCGGGGGGGTTAATTAGGAATAATTTTCTTATCATCAAAAAAGGGATTTTTAGTTAATTTCTATTACTGTTTACTATATTAAGTAAAATGACAACAAGAAACATTCTTTTTATCATTTCTAAGGTTAGAGGTAGTGGAAATTTGCTTGAAAGAACATACAGCATTATCTGTGGTAAATGTTTTCCAAGTACACTTACCTGCCTCCACCTCGTGTGCACCTTTGGAATAACAGCTCAGATCAGTTCACCTGGAAAAATACATCTGTTGGGTGTTGTGCATTATCTATCAATGCTGAATCCAAGGCTATATAAAAAAAACTTTTATAACTTGTAAATATAAGTAAATTCTAGTTACTGCTTGCTACTTCTTTCAATGTTAATTGTAGTGAAAGCAAGAGATATACTTGGTATCATTTCAATCCTCTGAAGTTGGCTGGAACTTGCTCAATAGCACATACGGTAATGGTCTCTTTTTCATGTACTTCTATGCTGCTACCTCGTGTGCATCTTGGGAATCACACCTCATTAATGATGTAAAGGAATATTTTGGTAGATAGCATTGTCTATTATCTTTAATTCTAATTTGCAGTTTCTGTAAAGATTTTCTGTATCCTTAGTGGTTTGTTTTCTGAAAATCTCTCGGTTCATCATATTTTTCTCTTTTTCTTCCAACCATGCTTTCATAAAGCCTTTGAAAGTGCCCATCATATACTAGGGACTCTGCTAGGAACTCATGTATATTCATTCAATGACTTCCATTTCTACGCGTTTAACTTCTGTCTTTTTAACTTCTTTTTTTTCTGTATTTTTCTGAAGCTGGAAACTAGAGAGACAGTCAGACATACTCGCGCATGCACCCGACAGTGATACACTCGGCACGCCCACCAGGGGGTGATGTTCTGCCCACCAGGGGCTGATGCTCTGCAACCCCAGGTCGTAGACCTGTTGCGACCAGAGCCACTCTTGCACCTGGGGCAAAAGCCAAGGAGCCATCTCCAATGCCCGGGTTATCTTTGCTTTAATGGAGACTCTGCTGTGGGAGGGGAAGTGAGAGACTGAGAGGAAGGAGAGGGGTAGAGGTGGAGAAGCAGGTGGTCGCTTCTCCCGTATGCCATGCCCGGGAATCAAACCCGGGACGTCTGGACGCTAAGCCAACTCTCTACCAGTATGCCAACCAGCCAGGCCTTAACTTCTTTTATATACATCAACTTCGTGTACTGTAAAATAGGATGCACTTTGATTTGAAAAGTATATTAAATTTCAACATGTTTTTTATTATAAAATATGTATTTTTATTGCAGAACTGCAAGAAAAATTATCTCTAAAACAATAACAATAAATTTTCATACAGATATATCAACTGTTAATATTATGCCATTTTCTATTCCTATTCTTTGTGTACTTCTTATATTTCTCTATGTATATATACTCAGGTACATTGGGTTTGTGTACATCTGTGTGCATAGATGTGCATTGCACATAAGCATATCTCTCTGTGTCCACAGTGTCTGTAATTTCTGGATATCTGTGTATGTATGCAAATGATTATTTATTCATTTATTCATTCAAGAAACACTTATTGTATTTCTATTATGTGCAATGCACTGTGCTCAAAACTGGCTGTCTATAGGTAATGAGACAGACAAACTTTCTGACTTTATGAATACTACACTGTCATGGAGTAGACAGAAAGAAAAGAAATATACATAAATAAAAAAATCGTCATTTTAAGAATCACTGAATTTGGTAGTGCAATATTTTTGGTGTCAATTATGATTTACTGTGGTGAGGTTCAGTATATCATTTTCTCAGAAGGCAGAGCTGAGACATAAGTCTCAGTTTTTCAGCAATGCATGTTCTCAGGTATTAAACTGAAAAATTATAGAAGTTATGAAACAAAGACCCTGGGATGTGTTCTGTGAGCAATAGATCCTAGCTTTTAGGTGGTGGACAAAGCTCAGATGAATTTTGATGTCCAAAGTATAGGAGGTCTCTCAGTCTGGACTACTGCCAAGGCACAAGAGAAAGTGCATGTTAGGAAAGGGCTCAGTTTGTGCTAAGCAAATAGAAATAGTGATTATGCCCCTGAAATCAAAGACTAGAGAGAATTCTTCAGGTGCTCTCACCACAGCAGATTAGATCATCATTTTATTTCTTAATTTCGCTGTTTTTTTCTAGAAAATTTTCTCCCCAAAAGACAATGGCTTGCTCTCAACAGAGAGCTCAGTAGTTAAAGCATCACACCCATACACTAATGTCATAGGTTTGCTCCTGTGTCAAGGCATATACAGAAACAGATTGATGTTTCAGTCTATCTGTCTGTCTTTTTCCCCCTTTATCTTGCCTCTAAAATAAATAAACAAATAAAAGAAAAAATGACAATGGCTTTTTTTGTTGTTGCTTTTGCAACTTAAATTGTATAGAAGAATGAATTATGTTTTTCAAAATCTCACACCAAGAGAAAATAAATGATAAGGTTTTAATGTACCATATTTACCCATGTATAAGAAGCCTCCCTGTATAAGACCCATCTTAATTTTGGGTCACAAATTGTAAGAAAATGATAACAAATGCCAATAAATGGAAAATGCAAGTAAAAAATAACTACAACCACTGTATCAGACGCACCAAGTTTTCTTACCCCAAATTTTTGAAAAGATATGAGTCTTATACATGGGGAAATATGGTATACACTCTCCAAATGTATCTGTGAACATTTTGTTTTTCTTTTTCTTTTTTTTTACAGTGACAGGGAGAGAGTCAGAGAGAGGGTTAGATAGGGACAGACAGACAGAAATGTAGAAAGTGTTTATTATGTGCCAGGACACAGATCAATCATCAGTTTTTTGTTGAGACCCCTTACATGTTCATTGACTCCTGTCTCATATGTGACTTGACCTGGGGGCTACAACTGATCGAGTGACCAATTACTTGAGCCATTGACCTTGCGCTTCATCTGGTGAGTTTGCTCAGATCATATGAGCCCATGGTAAAGCTGGCGCCCTTGGGATCTCAAACCTGGGTCCTCCACATTCCAGTCAATGCACTAACCACTGCGCTATCACCTGCTCATGCTGTGAACATTTTTTTTTATACTTTCTCTGGATTTTATTTAGTATTCTGGTTCTTAATATAAGAGGAAAGGCTGTGTATTTTAAGGTTTTCTTGCCATAAAATATATTCATCACTACCTTTTTCCATTGGTTTTCTTTTCTAGTTAATATTTTCATTAATTTTAAGGTGTTTTACAACTTGAATTGTGATTTTCAGGGGGGGTTTATCTAGGAGTAAATTTCTTTACTTTCAAATAAGGCATTTTTAGTTAATTTCTATTACTGTTTACTATATTTAGTGTAATGACAACAATAAACATGCTTTATATCATTTCTAATGTTAGAGGTAGTTGAAACTTGCTTGAAAGAACATACAGAATTATCTGCAGTAACTGTTTTCCTAGTGTACTTCCCTGCTGCCACCTCGTGTGCACCTTGGGAATAACAGCTCAGATCAGTTCACCTAGAAAAATATATCAGTGGGGTGTGGTGTGTTATCTATCAATGTTCAATCCAAGGCTATCTAAAAGAAACTTTTATAACTTGCAAATATAAGGAATTTCTAGTTACTGCTTGCTACTTCTTTCAACATTAATTGTAGTGAAAGAAAGAGAGATTTAGTATCATTTCAATCCTCTGAAGTTGGCTGGAATTTGCTCCATAGCACATACAGTAATGGTCTCTGTTACATGTGCTTTTCTGCTGCCACCTCGTGTTCATTTTGAAAATCACGCCTCAGTACAGGTCCAAAGGAATATTTTGGTAGAGAGCATTGTCTATAAACTTTGATTCCAATTTGCCTTTTCTGTAAATATTTTATATATCATTAGCGGTTTGCTTTCTGAATACTTCTTGGTTCATCTTGTTTTTCTCCTTTCCTTCCAGCCATGCTTTCATAAAGCTTTTGAAAGTGCCCATCATATACCAGGCAATGTGCTAGGAACTCACGTCTCTGCCCTCAATGACTTCCATTGCTACGCTTTAACCTCTGTCTTTTGGATTTTTTTTTTGTATTATTCAGAAGCTAGAAACAGGGAGAGACAGTAAGATAGACTCCCACATGCACCCGACCGAGATCCACTCGGTACGCCCACCAAGGGCGATGCTCTGCCCACCAGGGGATGATGCTCTGCACCCCCGGGTCATCGCCCTGTTGTGACCAGAGCCACTCTAGCGCTTGGGGCAGAAAACAAGGAGAAATTCCCAGGACCATGCCTTTTTTGCTCCAATGGTGTCTTGGCTGCAGGAGGGGTAGAGAAAGACAGAGTGGAAGGAGAGCGGGAGGAGTGGAGAAGCAGATGGGCACTTGTCCTGTGTGCCCTGGCCAGGAATCAAACCCAGGACTTCTGAACGCGAGACAAATGCTCTACCACTGAGCGAACCAGCCAGGGCTTAACTTCTTTTATATGTATCAACTTCGTGTATTGTAAAATAGGATGTGCTTTAATTTGACAAGTGTGTTGAATTTTAACAGGTTTTTCATTATATAAAATGTATTCTTATTGTAGTAGTGCACGAAAAATGATCTAAAAAAAACACAACAAATTTTTATACAGATATATCTACAATTAATATTAGGACATTTTCTTTCCATATTCTTTGTGTACCTATTTTATTTCTCTATATATACATACTCAGGTATATTGGGTGTGAGTACATCTGTGTGCATAGATGTGCATTGCACATGGGCATATCTCTCTGTGTCCACAGTGTCTGTTTTTTGTGAATATCTGTGTATGTATGCAAATGTCTATATATTCATTCGTTCAGGAAACATTTATTGTATTTCTATTATGTGCCAAGCAGTATGCTTGATATTGGTTGCCTATAGTAATATTTCAGACGCACTTCATATCTTTATAAATACTACACTGTCATGGTGTAAATAGAAAAAAATATATATACATAAATAATATAATCGTAAATTAAACAAGCACTGAATTTAGTAGTGCAATATCTTTGGTGTCAGTTATGACTTATTGAGGCAAGGTTGAGTATATCAGTTTCTCAGAAGGCAGAGCTGAGCTCGGTTTTTCAGCAATGCGTGTTCTCAGATATAAAACTGAGAAAATATAGAAGTTATGAAACAAAGACCCTGGGTGGTGTTCTGTGAGCAAAAAAAAACTAACTTGTATGTGGTGACCAATGCTCAGATAAATTTGATGTCCAAAGCTTAAGAGGTCTCTCAGTCTGGACTGCTGCAATGGCACAAGAGAAAGTGCATATTAGGTAAGGGGTCACTTTATGCTAAGCAATTAGAAATACTGATTATGCCCCTGAATTTCAAGGGCAAAGAAAGTCTTCTGGTGTTGTTACCACAGCAGACTAGTTTATCATTTTATTATTTAATTACCTCTGGTTATCTCTAGTAAGTTTTTTCCCCAAAAGACAATGGCTTGCTCTCACCAGATAGTTCAGTAGTTAAAGCAAAACACCCATATGCTAATGTCATATGTTTGCTTCTGGGTCAAGGCATATACAGAAACAGATTGATGTTTCTGACTATCTGTCTGTCTTTTTCTCCCTTTATCTTGCCTCCAAAATAAATAAATAAATAAATAAATAAATAAATAAATAAATAAATAAAAGTAAAAATGACAATGACTTTTTTGTTGTTGTTTTTGCAGCTTAAATTGCATTGAAGAATGAATTATGTTTTTCAAAATCTCACTCCAATAGGAAATAAATGATAAGGATGTAAAGTACCATATTTCCCCATGTATAAGAAACCTCACTGTGTAAGACGCACCTTAATTTGGGGGCACACATTGTACGAAAATGATAACGAATGCCAATAAATGGGAAATGCAAGTAAAAATATTCTACAAACACTGTATTAGACACACCAAGATTTCTAACTCCACATTTTTCAAAAGATATGAATCTTATACATGGGGAAATATGGTATACACTCTCCAAATGTCTCTGTGAACATTTCGTTTTTCTTTTTCTATTTTTTTACAGTGACAGGGAGAGAGTCAGAGGGAGGGATAGATAGAGACAGACAGACAAAAATGGAGAAAGTGTTTATAATGTGCTAGGACACAGATCAATCATCAGTTTTTCTTTGTGACCCCTGAGGTTTTCATTGACTCCTGTCTCATATGTGCCTTGACCAAGGGGCTACAGCTTGTTCAGTGACCGCTTACTCTTGCCAGCAACCTTTGGCTCAAGATGCTGAGCTTTGTACAAACCACAGGAGCCCTCACTCAAGCTGGCGCCCTTGGGATCTCAAACCTGGGTCCTGTGCATTACAGTTAAATACTTTAAACCCTGTGTCATTGCCTGTTCAGGCTGTGAATATTTTTTTCTTTTATTTTCTCTGGAATTTATTTAGTATCTTGTTTCTTAGTATGGATGAAAAGGTGGTGTATTTTAATGTTTCCTTGCCCTAAAATATATTCCTCACTACATTTTGTCATAGATTTCCTTATGTATTTTTTATTTCCATTAATTGTAATGTATTTTGTAACTGTAATTGTGATTTTAAGGGGAGGGTTTTTTAGGAGTAAATTTCCTTACCTTCAAAAAGGGGATTTTTTGTTAATTTCTATTACTGTTGACTATATTATGTGTTATGACAACAGAAAACATGCTTTATATCATTTTTTACATTAGAGGTAGTTGAAATTGCTTGAAAGAACATACAAAAAGATATGTGAGAAATGTTTTCCAAGTGTGCTTCCCTGCTGCCACCTTGAGTGCTCCTTGGGAATAACAGCTCAGAGCAGATCACCTGGAAAAATACAGCAGTTGGGTGTTGTGCGTTATCTATCAATGTTGAATCCAAGGCTATCCAGAAGATATTTTTATAACTTGTAAATATAAAAGAGTTCTAGTTACTGTTTGCTACCTGTTTCAATGATAACTGTAATGAAATCAAGGGATATACTTGATATCATTTCAATCCTTTGAAGTTGGCTGGAAATTGCTTCATACCACATACAATAATGGTCTCTGTTACATGTGCTTCTCTGCTGCCACCTCGTTTGCATCTTGGGAATCATGGTTCAATACAAGTCTAAAGGAAAGTTTTGGTATATAAGATTGTCTACAACCATTCATTCCAATTAACTGGTTCTGTGAAGTTTTTATATATCCTTAGTGGTTTGTTTTTCGGGAATCTACCATTTCATTTTGTTTTTCTTCTTTTCTTTTAGCCATGCTTTCATAAAGCCTTTGAAAGTGCCCATCATATACCAGGCACTGTGCTCAGAACTCATTTCCCTGCACTCAGTAACTTCCCATTCTACTATTTTTACATGTGTATTATTAACTACTGTTATTTAAATCTACTAAATGTATTCTAAAATACGATGTGCTTTCATTTGACATGTATATTGAATTTAAACAGATTTTATTATATAAATGGTATTCTAATTGCAGAAGTGCAAAAAACTGATAAGAAAAACAAAACAACAAATTTTCATACATAGATATCATCTGTTAACATTATGCCATTTTCTCTTTATATTCTTTGTGTACCAATTATATTTCTCTATATATATGTACTCATGTGCATTGGGTGCATGTACCCAAAGTGTGCATAGATGTGCATTGCACATGAGCATACTACTCTGTTTAAATAGTGTCTGTCCTTTGTGGATATCTGTGTACATATGCAAATGACTATTCACTTTTTCAGTAAAAACATATTGTATTTTTTTATATGACTGGAACTGTGCTCGACACTGGTTGCCTATAGTGAATAAGACAAACTCACTTTCTGTCTTTATGCATATTACCCTATCATGGAGTAGACAGAGGAAGGAAAAATATACATAAGAAAAATTAAAGTTGTGACAAACACTGGATTTGGTAGTGCAATATCTATGGTCCCAGTTGTGATTGATTGTGGCAAGGTTTAGTATATCAGTTTCTCAGAAGGCAGATCTGAGACATAAGTCTCAGTTCTTCACCAATCCTTGATATCAGCTATAAAACTGAGAAAATTTACAAGTGATGAAACAATGAACCTGGGAGGTGTTCTGTGACCAAAAGAACCTAACTTGTAAGTGCTGACACAGGCTCAGATAAATTCTGAAAACCAAATCTTAGGAGGTTTCTCAGACTGGACTGCTGCCACAGCACAAGAAAAATTGCATGTTACAAAAGGTATCAATGTGTGCTCTACAATCAGAATTACTCTTTAACACTGTTTATGCCCTTGACTATCATGAGCATAGAAAATCTTCTATTGTTGTCACCTCAGCAAACTAGATTATTATTTTATTTTTTAATACACTTCAGGTTTTCTCTAGTAATTTTGTCCCCCTAGAGAGAATGGCTTGCTTACACCAGAGAGTTCAGTAGTTAGAGCATCTCACCCATATAGTAATGTCATAGGTTTGGTCCTGTTTCAAGGCACATAGAGAAACAGATTGATGTTTCTGACTATCTTTTTCCCCCCCAACACTTCCTTCCTCTACCATTATAATTATATAAAATAAAAGAATGACAATAGCTTTTTTTTGTTGTTTTTGCATCTTATATTGCATAGAGGAATGAATTATGTTTTTTAAAATCTCACCACAAGAAAAAATAGGTAGTAGGTTTGTAAAGTACCATATTTCCTCATGCATAACCTGTCTCCCTGTAGAAGACACACCTTCATCTTTGGCACATAAATTGAGGAAGTGATAACAAATGCGAAGAAACAGAAAATGCAAGTAAAAAATACTACAACTACTGTATAAGACACACCCTGTTTTCAAACCGCACATTTTTCATAAAAGATGAATCTTAAACGAGGGGTAATATGATATACACCCGCGAATGTGTCTGTGAACATTTGATTTCTTTCTTTCTTTCTTTCTTTCTTTTTCAGATACAGGGGGAGATTCAGAGAGAGGGATAGATAGGGACACACAAACAGGAACGTAAAGAGTTTTTTTTTAAATTATGTGCCAGGTCACAGATCAATCATCAGTTATTTGTTGTGTTAACTTAGTTGTTCCTTGACTGCTTTCTCTTTGTGCGTTGACCAGGGAACTACAGCTACCAAGTGACCTCTTGCTCTAGTAGTGAGCCCATTGGGATAAAGCTGGTGAGCTTTGCTCAAACCAGATAATCCCACGCTCAAGCTGGCGACCTTGGGATTTCAAATCCGGGTCCTTCACATTCCAGTCAAATGCTCTATCCATTGTGCCACTTCATGCTCAGGTTGTGACAAGTTTTTTCTTTTACTTTCTCTGGATTTTGTTTAGTATCCTGTTTCATAATATTGGTGGAAAGGCTTTGTATTTTAAGGGTTTTTTGCACTAAAATATACTCCATAGGAATATATTTTGCACTAAAATAAATTCCACAACATATTTCCATAGGTTTTCTTATGTAGTTTTTCTTTCCATTAAGTTTAAAGTATTTTGTAACTTGAATTTTGATTTTGAGCGGGGGTTATTTAGGACTGAATTTTTTAACTTAAAAAAGGAAGGGTTTTTCAGTTAGTTTTTAGTTCTGATTTCTATAGTACGTGTAATGACAACAAGAAACATGCTTTATATGATTTCAAAGGTTTGAGGTAGTTGAAACTTGCTTGAAAGAATATACAGGATTGCCTGTGGAAAATGACTTCCAAATACGCTTCTCTGCTGACACCTCATGTTCAACTTGGAAATAACAGCTCAGAGCAGTTCACCTGGAAAAATACAAAAGTTGGGTGCTGTGGGTTATCTATCAATGTTGAAACCAAGACTATTTAGAAGATAATATATAACTTGTAAATATAAGGAATTTTTAGTTACTGTTTGCTACTTGTTTCAACGTTAACTCTAGTGAAAGCAATAGACATACCTGATATAATTTCAATCCTCTGAAGTTTGCTGAAACTTACTGCATAGCACATACAATAATGGTTGCTCTTACATGTGCTTCTCTGCTGCTACCTCGTGTGCATCTTGGGAATCACGCCTTAGTACAGATCCAAAGGTTAGGAATGGTAGTGAGGACTGTCTTAAAATGTTGATTCCAAATTGCTGTTTCTGTAAATCTTTTGTGTAGTCTTAGTGATTTGATTTCTGGAAATTTATTGGTTCATCTTGTTTTTTTTTCTTTCCTTCCAGCACTGCTTTCATAAGATCTTTCAATATCCCCATCATATACCAGGCACTGTGCTAGGAATTACATGAGTAGTTGCTGCACTAAATGTCTTCCCCTTCTACTGCTTTTACTTTTGTCTTTTGAAATCCTTTATTTAAATCTTCTTAATGTATTGTAAAATAGGATGTGCTTTGATTTGACAAGTATATTCAATTTAACTACATTTTTATTTTATTTTATTATATTTATTATTTTAGTATTTTTCTGAAGCTGGAAATGGGGAGAGAAAGTCAGACAGACTCCCACATGTGCCCGACTGGGATCCACCCAGAAAGCCCACCAAGGGCGAAGCTCTGCGCACCAGGGTGCAATGCTCTGCCCCTCTGGAGTGTCGCTCTGCCATGACCAGAGCCACTCTAGTGCCTGGGGCAGAGGCCAAGGAGCCATCACCTGCACCCGGGGCCATATATGATCCAACATAACCTTGGCTGCGGGAGGGAAAGGGAGAGACAGAGAGGAAGGAGGGGACTGGAGAAGCAAATGGGCGCTTCTCCTACATTCTCTGGCCGGGAATCGAACTGAGTTTCCCCTCATGCCAGGCCGATGTTCTAGCACTGAGCCAACTGGCCAGGGCCTAACTACTTTTTTATTATAAAAACTGTATTCTTATTGCAAGTGCAAAAAAAATTATAAGAAAAGGAAACAACAAATTTTCATACAGAGAGATCTACTGTTAATATTATGACATTATCTTTCCATATTCTTAGTGTACCTATTATATTTCTCTATCTACACATTCTAAGGTATATTGGGTGTGCATACATCTGTGTGCATAGATATGCATTGCACATGAGCATATCTCTCTGTGTCCACAGTGTCTATCATTTGGGGATACCTGTGTATGCATGCAAATTTGTATTTATACTTTCATTCATTAAAAAATTATTGTATTTCTATTATGTGCCAGGCACTGTTCTCGACACTGGTTGCCTATAATGAAAGAGACAGAGTAACTTTCTGTCTCTATGAATATAGACTGTCATGCTGCAAAAAAAGGAAGAAAAAATATACATAAATAAAATAATTATAAGTTGTGACAAGCACTGGATATGGTAATGCAATGTCTTGTTCCCAATTTTCATTGATAGAGGTGATGTTCAGTATATCAGTTTCTCAAAAGGCAGAGCTGAGACATACGTCTCACTTCTTCAGAAATGCATGTTCTCAGCTATAAAACTGAGAGAATTCTCAAGTGCTGAAACAAAGACCCTGGGAGGTTTTGTGTTACCAAAAGAACCTGGCTTGTAAGTGGTGACCTAGGCTCAGATAAATTCTAATATCCAAAGCTTAAGAGGTCTCTCAGTCTGGACTGCTGCTACAGCACAAGAAAAAAGTGCATGTTAGGAAAGAAGTAACACTGTGGTAAACAATCAGAAATATTGTTTATGCCCCTGACTGTCAAGAGCAAAGAAAAGTCTTCTGGTGTTATAACAACAGCAGACTAGATTATTATTTTCCTTTTTAATTACCTCAGGTTCCCTTAGTAATTATTTCTGCATAAAGACAATGGCTTGCTATTACCAGAGAGCTGAGTAGATAGAGCATCACACCCATACACTAATGTCATAGGTTTGGATCTTGGTCTAGGGACATACAGAAATACATTGATGTTTCTGACTATCTGTGTGTCTGTTTTCCCCCCTCTTCCTCCCTCTAACATTAAGAAGTAAATGAAAGAAAAATGACAATTGCTTTCTTTGTTTGTTTTTCAGCTTAAATTGCTTAGAGGAATAAATTATGTTTTTCAAAATTTTACCTCAAAATGAAATAAGTGGTAAGGTTGTAAAGTACCATATTTCCTCATGTAAAGTAGCCTCCCTGTATAAGAAGCACCTTAATTTTGGGGCACAAATTTTGAGAAAATGATAAAAAATGTGAAGACACAGCAAATGCAAGTAAAAATGAAACAACCACTGTATAAGATGCACCCAGTTTTCAAACCCGACATTTTATAAATGATGAGTTTTATAAATAGGAATATATGGATAGAACCTCCAAATGTATTTGTGAACATTTCTTTCTTTCTATTTTCTTTCTTTTGTACAGAGACATAGAGAGAGTTAGAGAGAGGGATAGATAGGGACAGACAGACAGAAATGGAGAAAGTTTTTATTATGTGCCATGTCACAGATCAATCATCAGTTTTTCGTTGGGACACCTTAGTTGTTCATTAACTGCACTCTTATACCTGCCTTGACCTGGGGGCTACAGCTAAACAAGTGACCTCTTGCTCAAGCCAGCGAACTTGGGCTCAGCTCTTGAGCTTTGCTAAAACAAGATGAGCCCACACTCAAGCTGGCGAACTAGGTATCTCAAAACTGGGTACTGCACATTCCAGTCAAATGCTCTACCCACTGTGCCACTGCCTTGTCACTCTGTGAACATTTTTTTTTTACATTACCTGGATTTTATTTAGTATCCTGGTTCTTAGTATGGGTGGAAAGACCATATATTTTAAAGATTTTTTCCGCTAAAATATATTCATCACTACAATTTTCCATAGATATTTTTATGTAGTATTTATTTTCATTAATTTTAAAGTATTTTGTAACTTGAATTGTGAGTTTGAGGGGAGGTTATTTAGAATTGAATTTCTTAACTTAAAAAAGAAAGGCTTTTGGCCGTGGCTGGTTGGCTCAATAGTAGAGCATCGGCCAGGCATGCAGAAGTCCCGGGTTTGATTCCCGGTCAGGGCACACATTAGAAGCGCCCATATGCTTCTCCACCCTTTCTCCTTTCCTTTCTCTCTGTCTCTCTTTTCCCCTCCCGCAGCCGAGGTTCCATTGGAGCACAGATGGCCCGTGCACAGGGAATGTCTCCTTGGCCTCTGCCCCAGGTGCTAGTGTGGCTCTGGTTGCAACAGAGCGACACCCTGGAGGGGCCGAGCATCGCCCCCTGGTGGGCAGAGCATAGCCCCCGGGTGGGGGTGCCGGGTGGATCCCGGTTGGGCGCATGCGGGAGTCTGTCTGACCCTCTCTCCCCGTTTCCAGCTGCAGAAAAATTAAAAAAAAAAAAATATATATATATATATATAATATAAAAAAGAGAAAAAAATATAAAAAAGAAAGGGTTTTTTAGTTAGTTTCTAGGAAAGATTACTAGAGTAAATATAATGACAACAAGAAACATGCTTATGACTTCAAAGGTTTGAGGTAGTTAAAACTTGCTTGAATGAACATACAGGAATGTCTGTGGTGTTTCCCAAGTGCACTACTCTGCTGCCACCTCGTGTGAACCTTGGGAATAACAGCTGAGATCAGTTCACCTTGAAAAATACAGCAGTTGAGTGTTGTGCGTTATCTATCAACGTTGAATCCAAAACTATCTAGAACAAGGGTCTCAAACTCAACTCAGCATGTGGGCCGAGAGCAAGATCACAGCCAATCAGAGGGCTGCACTGGACCTACAAAAGGCAACTGTTATGCAACACTTTTCTCACTGCAGTTGAAAACAAAAAAAAAATCAGTACAACAAGCACAATCTTACATGCAGTTTACTCAGTGTCACAAAACAACCAGAAACTGTAGTTCGCTTCACAACTGCTGTTAACTAAGCTAATATCTAGCTAGGATGCTAGAGAAATGAAAAATAAAAGTAGAACCCTAGGCTTACTTAATTTTATCCAAAATATTTTGAACTTCGTGGATTAGTCTGCGGGCCACACAAAATTGTTTGGTGGGCCGCATGTGGCCCGCGGGTCGCGAGTTTGAGACCCCTGATCTAGAGCATCTCTGAAAGTTACACCTCTCTTGGCACTTAGAATAGACAACTGTAAATTACTAACTTGTAAATATAAGGAAGTTCTAGTTACCATTTGCTACCTGCTTCAACATTAACTGTAGTGTAAGAAAGAGATATACTTGATATCATTTCAATCCTCTGAAGTTGGCTAGGACTTGCTGCATAGCACATACAATAATGATCTCTGTTTCATGTACTTCTCTGCTGCCACCTCGTGTGCATGTTGGGAATCACACCTCAGTACAATACAAAAGAAAGTTATGGTAGAGAGGATTGTCTACAAACGTGGATTCCAATTTGCCTTTTCTGTAATGTTTTTGTTTATTCTTTGTGGTTTTATTTCTGGGAGTCTATCGTTTCATTTTGTTTTTCTACTTTCCTTCCAGCCATGCTTTCATAAACCTTTGAAAGAGCCCATCATATACCAGGCACTGTGGTAAGGACTCATGTCTCTGCACTCAGTCCCTTCCCATTCTACTATTTTTACATCTGTCTTTGGAACTTCTTTCATTTAAATCTACTTAATGTATTGTAAAACATGATGTGCTTTGATTTGACAAGTATATATAATTTTAACACCTTTTTATTATAAAAATGGTACTCTTATAGCAGAAGTACAAAAAAAATGATAAGAAAACAAAACAAAAATTTTTTATACATAGATATTAACTGTTACCGTTATGCCATTTTCTTTCCATATTCTTCGTGTATCAATTATATTTCTTTATGTATATGTACTCAGGTACAGTGGGTGCGTGTACCCAATGTGAGCATAGATGTGCATCGCACATGAGCATACCTCTCTGTTTCAATAGTGTCTGTCATTTGTGGATATTTGTGTATGTTTGGAAATGAATATGTATTCACTCTTCCAGTAAAAACGTATTGAATTTTTATTATATGCCAGGCACTGTGCTTGGCATGGGTGCCAATAGTGAATGGGACAGACTCACTTTTTGTCTTTATGGATATTACACTGTCATTGAGTAGAAAGAGGAAGGAAAATATACATAAAAAATTATAAGTTGTGAAAACTCTGGATTTGGTAGTGCAATACCTTTGGTCCCAGTTGTGATTGATCGTGGCATGGTTAAGTATATATGTTTCTCAGAAGGCAGAGCTGAGACATAAGTCTTGGTTCTTCAGGAATGTGTGATCTCAGCTATAAAACTGAGAAAATTTACAAGTGATGCAACAAATATCCTGGGAGGTGTTATGTGACATAAAGATCCTAACTTGTAAGTGCTGACCCAGGCTCAGATAATTTCTGAAAACCAAAGCTTAGGAGGTTTCTCAGTCTGGACTGCTGTCACGGCACAAGAAACAGTGCATGTTAGGAAAGGTGTCAATTCGTGCTCAACAATCAGAAATACTGTTTGTGCCCCTGACTGTCAAGAGCATATAAAAGTCTTCTGGTTTTGTCAACACAGATGACTCGATTATTATTTTATTAGTTAATTGCCTCAGGTTTTCTCAAGTAATTTTGTCCCTCATAAGACAATGGCTTGCTTACACCAGAGAGCTCAGTAGTTAGAGTATCACACCTAAACAGTAATATCATAGGTTTGGTCCTGTTTAAGGCACATACATAAACAGATTGATGTTTCTGACTGTCTGTCTTTTCCCCCCCAATGCCTTCCTCTAACATTAATAATTAAATAAAACAAAAAATGACAATGGCTATTTTTTTGCTATTTTTGCAGCTTAAATTGCATAGAGGAATAAAATATGTTTTTCAAAATCTCACCACAAGAGAAAATAGGTAGTAAGTTTGTAAAGTACCATATTTTCCCATGCATCATTTGCCTCCCTGTAGAAGATGCACCTTCATTTTTGGGCACAAAATTTGAGAAAATGATAACAACTGTGAAGAAACAGGAAGTGCAAGTAAAAAATACTACAACCACTTTATAAGACAAACCCAGTGTTCTAACTCCACATTTTCAAAAAATATGAGACTTATTAATGGGGAAATATGGTATACACCCTCCAAAAGTCTCTGTGAACATTTCTTTTTTTCCTTTTCTTTTTTTACAGAGCCAGAAAGAGAGTCAGAGAGAGGGATAGATAAAGACAGACAGACAGAAATGGAGAGAGTTTATATTATGTGCCAGGTCACAAATCAATCATAAGTTTTTTGTTGTGACCCTTTACATGTTAATTGACTCCTGTCTCACATGTGTCTTGACCAGGGGGCTACAGCTGATCGAGTGACCGATTGCTCGAGCCAGCAACCTTGGCCTCAAGCTGTTGAGCTTTGTCAAACCACATGAGCCCACACTCAAGTTGGGTCCCTTGGGATCTAAAACCGGGGTCCTCCACATTCCAGTCAAATGCTCTTACCACTGTGCCATCGCCTGCTCAGGCTGTGAACATTTATTTCATTTATTTTTCTAGATTTTATTTAGTATCATGGTTCTTAGTATGGGTGGAAAGGCTGTGTATTTTAAGGTTTTCTTGCCCTAAAATATATTCATCACTACCTTTTTCCATAGTTTTCCTTATGTAGTTTTTATTTCCATTAATTTTAAGGTATTTTGCAACTGGAATTGTAGTTTTGAGGGAGGTGTTATTTAGGAATGATTTTCTGTACCTTTAAAAAAGGGATTTTTAGTTAATTTCTATTACTGTTTAGTATATTAAGTGTAATGACAACAAGAAACATGCTTTATATCATTTCTAAGGTTAGAGGTAGTTGAAACTTGCTTGAAAGAACATACAGGATAATCTGTGGTAAATGTTTTCCAAGTGCGGTTCCTTGATGCCACCTCGTGTGCACCTTTTGAATAACAGATCCGATAAATTCACCTGGAAAAATGCATCAGTTGGGTGTTGTACATTATCTTTCAAAGTTGAAATGAAGGCTATCTAAAAGGAGCTTTTATAATTTGCAAATATAAGGAATTTCTAGTTACTACTTCCTACTTCTTTCAACGTTAATTGCAGTTATAAGAAGAGATACACTTGTTATCATTTCAATCCTCTGAATTTGGCCGGAACTTGCTCCATGGCACAAATACTAATGTTCTCTGTTACATGTGCTTCTCTGCCGCCACATTGAGTGCATCTTGGATATCATGCCTCAGTAAAGGTCAAAAGGAATAGTTTGGTAGAGAGCATTGCTATAAACATTGATTCCAATTTGCCATTTCTGTCAAGTTTTGTGTACCCTTAGTGGGTTTTTTTCTGAAAATCTCTCGGTTCATCTTGTTTTTCTTCTTTCCTTCCAAACATCATTTCATAAAGCCTTTGAAAGTTCCCAACTTATACCAGGAACTGTGCTAGAAACTCATGTCCCTGCACTCAATGACTTCCCATTCTAGTCTTTTATCTTCTGTCTTTTGAACTTCTTTTATATAAATCTACTTCCTTTATTGTAAAATAGCATTTGTTTTGATTTGACTAGTATGTTGAATTTTAACAGCTGTTTATTATAAAAAAGCTATTCTTATTGCAGAAGTGCAAGAAAAAAATCTCAAAAACAACAAACAAAAAAATGTCATAGACATATGTGTTCTGTTAATATTAGGACATTTTCTTTTCATATTCGTTTTGTACCTATTATATTTTTCTATGTATATATACTCAGGTACATTGGGTGTGTGTACATCTCTGTGCAAAGATGTGCATTGCACATGAGAATATCTCTCTGTGTCCACAGTGTATGTTCTTTGTGGTTATCTGTGTATGTATGCAAATGACTATTTTTACATTCATTTAGGAAACACTTATTGTATTTGATTAAATTCCAGGGAATGTGCTAAACACTGGTTGCCTATAGTGAATGAGAGAGTCTCAATTTCTGTCTTTATAAATACTACACTGTAATGGGGTAGACAGAAAAAGAAAAATATACATAAATAAAATAAACATAAGTTTAACATACACATATTTCGTAGTGCAATATCTTTGGTGTCAGTTATGATTTATTGTGACCAGGTTCAGTATATCAGTTTCGCAGAAGGCAGAGCTGAGACATAAGTCTCTCTTCTTCAGCAATGCATGTTCTCGGGTATTAAATGGAGAAAATATAGAAGTAATAAAACAAAGACTCTGGGAGGTGTTCTGTGAGCAAAAGAACCTAGCTTCTATGTAGTGACCAACGCTCAGTTAAATTAATGATGTCCAAAGCTTAGGAGGTCTCTCAATCTGGATTGCTGCCATGGCACAGGAGAGAGTGCATGTTAGGAAAGGGGTCATTTTGTGCTATACAATTAGAAATACTGATTATGCCATTGAATTTCAAGAACAAATAAAAGTCTTCTGATGTTGGCACCAGACAGACTAGATTGTTATTTTATTTTTTCATTACCTCTAGTTTTCTCTAGTAAATTTTTTCACCAAAAGACAATGGCTTGCTCTCACCAGAGAGCTCAGTAGATAAATCATCACACCCATACACTCATATCATAGATTTGGCCCTGCGTCAAGGCACAGACAAAACAGATTAATGTTTCTGATGGTCTGTCTGTCTTTTCCCCCCTTTATCCGGCCTCTAATATGAATAAATATATAAAAGAAAAAATGAGAATGGCTTTTTTGTTGTTGTTTTTGAAGCTTAAATTGCATAGAAGAATGAATTATGTTTTACAAAATCTCACCCAAGAGGAAATAAATGGTAAGGTTGTAAATTACCATATTTCCCCATGTATAAGAAGCTTAAATCTATAAGACGCACCTTATTTGGGGTCTCAAAGTTTGAGTAAATGATAGCAAAAGCGAAAAAACGAGAAATGCAAGTAAAAAATTTTACAACCACTGTATAAGACGCACCTAGTTTTCTAACCCCACATTTTTAAAAAAGATGAGTCTCATTCATAGGAAATTATTATATACACCCACCAAATGTATCTGTGAACATTTATTTTTTTGTTTGCTTTTTTTTCCAGAGACAGGGAGAGAGTCAGAGAGATGGATAAATAGGGACAGAGAGACAGAGAGAGAGTTCTTATTATGTGCCAGTTTACAGATCAATCATCAGTTTTTCGTTGTGAACCCTTACTTGTTCACTGACTCCTGTCTCATATGTGCCTTGACCAGGAGGCTATATTTCATAGAGTGACCGTTTGATCTAGACAGCAACATTGGGCTGAAGATGGTGAGCTTTGCTCAAACCACATGAGCACACGCTCCAGATGGCAACCTTGGGATCTCAAACCTGAGTCGACCACATTCCAGTCACTTGCTCTAACCACTGGACCATTGCCTGCTCACGCTGTGAACATTTTTTGTTTTACTTTCTCTGGATTTTATTTAGTATCCTGGTTCTTAGTACAGGTGGAAAGGCTCTGTGTTTTAAGGTTTTCTTGCCCTAAAATAGATTCATCACTACATTTTTCCGTAGGTTTCCTTATGTAGTACTAATTTCCATTAATTTTAAGGTATTTTGCAAATTGAATTGTGATTTTTGAGCGGAAAGAGGTTATTTAAAAGTCAATTTTCTTACCTTCAAAAAAAGGGATTTTTAGTTAATTTGTATTACTTTTACTATATTAAGTGTGAGGACAACAAGAAACATGCTTTATATCATTTCTACGGTTAGAGGTAGTTAAAACTTGCTTGAAACAACATAGAGGATTTTCTGTGGTAAATGTTTTCCAAGTGCGCTTTTCTGCTGACACCTCGTGTGCACCTTGGGAATAACAGCTCAGATCAGTTCATCTGGATAAATATATCAGTTGGGGGTTGTGCGTTATCTATCAATGTTGAATCCAAGGCTATCTATAAGAAAGATTTATAACTTGTAGGTATAACGAATTTCTAGTTACACCTACTACTTCTTTCAACATTAATTGTCGTGAAAGCCAGAATTATTCTTGGTATCATTTCAATCCTCTGATTTTGGATGGAACTTGCTCCATAGCACATACTATAATGGTCTCTGTTACATGTGCTTTTCTGCTGCCACCTCGTGTGCATCTTGGGAATCAAGCCTCAGGACAGGTCCAAAGGAATAGTTTGGTACAGAGCATTTTCTATAAACGTTGATTCCAATTTGCCGTTTCTGTAAAGGTTTTGTGTATCCTTAGTGGTTTGTTTTCTGAAAATCTCTCGGTTCAATTTATTTTTCTTCTTTACTTCCAGCCATGCTTTCATAAAGCCTTTGAAAGAGCCCATCATATACCAGGCACTGTGCTAGGAACTCTTGTCCCTGCACTCAATGACTTCCCATTCTACTCTTTTAACTTCTGTCTTTTGAAAGATTTCACATAAATCAATTCATGTATTGTAAAATAGGATGTGGTTTGATTTGACAAGCATGTTGAATTTTACCAGCTTTTTTATTATAAATAAAGTATTCTTATAGCAGAAGTGCAAGAAAAATGATCTCAAAAACAACAACAAATTTTCATACAGATATATCTACTGTTAATATTAGGACATTTTTTTTTCATATTTTTGTGTACGTATTATATTTCTGTATGTATATATACTCAGGTATGATGGGTGTGTGTACATCTGTATGAATAAAAGTGCATTGCACATGAGCATATCTCTCTGAGTCAACAGTGTCTGTGATTTGTGGTTATCTGTGTACATATAGAAATGACTATTTATTCGTTCATTCGGGAAACACTTATTGTATTTGAAAAATTGCCAGGGATTGTGCTCGACACTGGTTGCCTATAGTGAATGAGACAATCTCATTTTCTGTTTTATAAATACTACACTGTAATGGGGTAGACAGAAAGAAAAAAATATACATAAATAAAATAAACATAAGTTTAACAAGCAATTAATTTTATAGTGCAATATCTTTGGTGTCAGTTATGATTTATTGTGGTGAGATTCAGTATATCAGTTTCTCAGAAGGTAGAGCTGATTCATAAGCCTCGGCTTTTCAGTAATGCATGTTCTCAGGTATAAAATGGAGAAAATACAGAAGTAATGAAACAAAGACACTGGGCGGTGTTCTGTGTGCAAAAGAACCTAGCTTGTATGTAGTGACTAATGCTCAGTTAAATTAATGATGTCCAAAGCTTAGGAGGTCTCTCAATCTGGATTGCTGCCACGGCACAAGAGAAACTACAAGTTAGGAAAGGGGTCACTTTGTGCTAAACAATTAGAAATACTGATTATGCCCTTGAATTTCAAGAGCAAATAAAAGTCTTCTGGTTTTGGCACCACAACAGCCTATATTATCATTTAATTTTTTAATTACCTCTGGTTTTCTCTAGTAAATTTATTCACCAAATGACAATTTCTTGCTCTCAGCAGAGAGCTCAGTAATTAAAGCATCACACCCATATGCTAATATCATAGGTTTGCTCTTAGTCAAGGCACATACAAAAACAGATTGATGTTTTTGACTGACTGTCTGTCTTTTTCTTCTTTATCCTGCCTCTAACATGAATAAATATATAAAAGAAAAAATGAGAATGGCTTTTTTGTTTTTGTTTTTGCAGCTGAAATTGCATAGAAGAATGAATTATGTTTTACAAAATCTCACCCCAAGAGGAAAGAAATGGTAAGGTTGTAAAGTACCATATTTCCCCATGTATAAGCAGCTTCCCTCTATAAGGCGCACCTTATTTGTGGGGCTCAAAGTTTGAGTAAACGATAGCAAAAGCGAATAAACGAGAAATGCAATTAAAATATTCTACAACCACTGAAAAAGATGCACCCGGTTTTCTAATCCCACATTTTTCATAAAAGATGAGTCTTATTCATGGGAAAATATGATATATACGCACCAAATGTCTCTGTGAACAGTTATTTTTTTCTTTTTTTTCCAGAGACACGATGAGAGTCAGAGTGAGGGATAGATAGGGACAGACAGACACAGAGAGAGAGTTCTTATTATGTGCCAGTTCACGGATCAATCATCAGTTTTTTATTGTGACCTCTTACTTGTTCATTGACTCCTGTCTCATATGTGCCTTGACCATTGGGCTATATCTCATAGAGTGACCGTTTGATCTAGACAGCGACCTTGGGCTCAAGATTGTGAGCTTTGCTCAAACCACATGAGCCCACGCTCCAGATGGCACCCTTGGGATCTCAAACCTGAGTCGACCACATTCCAGTCACTTGCTCTAACCACAGCACCATCACCTGCTTACACTGTGAACATTTTTTGTTTTACTTTCTCTGGATTTTATTTAGTATCCTGGTTCTTAGTATGGGTGGAAAGGCTCTGTGTTTTAAGGTTTTCTTGCCCTAAAATAGATTCATCACTACATTTTTCCATAGGTTTCCTTATGTAGTATTAATTTCCATTAATTTTAAGGTATTTTCCAACTTGAATTTTGATTTTGAGCTGGGGTTATTTAGGAGTGAATTTCTTAAGTTAAAAAAGGAAGGGTTTTTTAGTTAGTTTTTATTACTGATTTCTAGAGTAAGTGTAATGACAAGAAGAAACATGCTTTATATCATTTCAAAGGTTTGAGGTACTTGAAACTTGCTTGAAAAAAATACAGGATTGTCTGTGGGAAATGATTTCCAAGTGCGCTTCTCTGCTGCCACCTCGTGTTCACCTTTGGAATAACAGCTCAGAGCAGTTCACCTGAAAAAACACAGCATTTGGGAGTTGTACTTTATCTATCAATGTTGAAGCCAAGACTATTTAGAAGACACTTTTATAACTTGTAAATATCAGGAATTTCCAGTTACTGTTTGCTACTTGTTTCAATGTTAACTCTAGTGAAAGCAATAGACATGTTTGATATTATTTCAATCCTCTGAAGTTGGCTGAAACTTGCTACATAGCACATACAATAATGGTCTCTGGTACATGTGCTTCTCTGCTGCCACCTCGTGTGCATCTTGGGAATTACATCTCAGAACAGATCCAAAGGAAAGAAATAGTAGAGAGGATTGTCCACAAACGTTGATAACAATTTGCCGGTTCTGTACATATTTTGTGTATTCTTAGTAATTTGATTTCTGGGAATCTGTCGGTTCAACTTGTTTTTCTTCTTTCCTTCAAGCAATGCTTTCATAAAGCCTTTGAATGTTCCCATCATATACCAGACACTGTGCTAGGAACTGTATGTGTAGTTGGTGCACTCAATGTCTTCCCATTCTACTATTTTTACTTCTGCTTTTGGACTTCTTTATTTAAATCTTATTAATTTATTGTAAAATAAGATGTGCTTTGATTTGAAAAGTATGTTGAATGTAATTGCTTTTTTATTATAAAAACTGTATTCTTATTGCAGAAGTGCAAGGAAAAATGAATAGAATACAAAACAACAAATTTTAATCCAAAGATAACTACTGTTATTATTATGACATTATATTTCCATATTCTTAGTGTACCTATTATATTTCTATATCTATATGTACTAAGGTACATTGGGTGTGCATACATCTGTGTGTATAGATGTGCATTGCATATGATCATATCTCTCTGGGTCCAAATTTTCTATCATTTGTGGATACCTGTGCATGCATGCAAATTACTATTTATTCTTTCATTCATTAAACACTTATTGTATTTCTATAATGTACCAGGCACTGTGCTCTACCCTGGTTGCCTATAGTAAAAGAGACAGACTGTCTATAGGAATAATACACTGTCATGCTGTAGACAGAGGAAGAAAAATGTACATAAATAAAATAATTATAAGTTGTGAAAGCACTGGATATTGTAGTGAAATGTCTTGTTACCAGTTTTCATTGGTCGTGGCTATGATCAGTATATCAGTTTCTCGAATGCAGAGGTGAGACCTAAGTCTCAGTTCTTCAGCAATGCATGTGTCAGCTATAAAACTGAGCAAATTCTCAAGCACTGAAACAAAGACCCTGGAAAGTGTTCTCTGAGCAAAAGAACCTAGCTTGTAAGTGGTGACCCAGGCTCAGATAAAGTCTGATGTCCAAAGCTTAGGAAGTCTCTCAGTCTGGAGTGCTGCAACAGAACAAAAAAAAAGTGCATGTTAGGAAATGTGTCATATCGTGGTAAACAATCAGAAATATTTTTTATGCCCCTAAAAGACAAGAGCAAAGGAAAGTCTTCTGGTGTTGTCACCACTGAATTTAGATTATTGTATTATTTTTAATTACCTCAGTATTTCTCTAGTAATTTTCTTCCTAAATACAAAGGCTTGCTCTCACCAAAGAGCTCAGTAGTTAAAGCACCACACTGGTATGCTAATGTCATAGGTTTGCTCCTGGGTCAAGGGATATACAGAAACAGATTGATGTTTCTGACTATCTGTCTGTCTTTTTCCCCCTTTATCTTGCCTCTAAAATAAAAAAACAAATAAAATAAAAAATGACAATGGCTTTTTTGTTGTTGTTTTTGCAGCTTAAATTCCATAGAAGAATGAATTATATTTTTCAAAATCTCACCCCAATAGGATATAAATGGTAATGTTGTAAAGTACCATATTTCCCCAAGTGTAAGAAGCCTCCCTGTATAAAATGCACCTTAATATTGGGCCACAAATTGTGAGAAAATAATAACAAATTCCAATAAACAGGAAATGCAGGTAAAAAATACTACAACCACTGTATAAGACTCACTGAGTTTTCTAATTCCACATTTTTCAAAAGATATGATACTTATACATGGCGAAATATCGTATATATTTTCCAAATGACTCTGTGAACATTTCTTTTTTTCTTTTCTCTTTTTTTTTTTTTTTTTTACAAAAACAGGGAGAGAGTCAGAGAGAAGGATAGATAAAGACAGACAGACAAAAATAGAGAAAGTCTTTATTATGTGCCAGGACACAGATCAATCATCAGTTTTTCTTTGTGACCCCTTAAGTGATCATTGACTAGTGTCTTATATGTGCGTTGACCAGGGGCTACAGCTGATCAAGTGACCACTTACTCGAGCCAGCGACCTTGGACCAGTGCTGGTGAGCTTTGCTCAATCCACAGGAGCCCATGCTCAAGCTGGCTCCCTTGAAATGTCAAACTTGGGTCCTGCGAATTCCAGTTAAATACTCTAACCCCTGCGTCATTGCCTGTTCAGGCTGTGAACATTTTTTTTACTTTTTCTGAATTTTATTTAGTATCGTGTTTCTTAGTGTGGGTGGAAAAGCTGTGTATTTTAAGATTTTCTTGCCCTAAAATATATTCATCAATATATTTTTACATAGATTTCCTTATGTAGTTTTTACTTCCATTAATTTTATGATATTTTGCAACTTGAATTATGATTTTAAGAAAAGGGTTATTTAGGAGTGAATTTCCTGACCTTCAGAAAAGGAATTTTTCATTAATTTCTATTACTATTTACAATATTATGTGTAATGACAACAGGAAACATGCTTTATATCATTTCTAACATTAGAGGTAGTTGAAACTTGCTTGAAAGAACAAACAGGATTACCTGTGGTAAATGTTTTCCAAGTGCGCTTCCTTGCTGCCACCTCGTGTGCACATTTGGGATAACAGCTCAGATCAGTTCACCTGGAAAAATACATCAGTTGTGTGTTGTGAATTATCTATCAATGTGGAAGGCAAGGCTAACTAAAGTAAACTATTATAACTTGTAAATATAAGGAATTACTAGTTACTGCTTGCTCCTTCTTTCAACGTTCATTATAGTAAAAGCAAGAGATACACTCAATATCATTTTCATCCTATGAAGTTGGCTGGAACTTGCTCCATAGCACATTAAATAACGGTCTCTGTTACATGTGCTTCCCTTCTGACATCTCGTGTGCATCTTGGGAATCACGCCTCAGTACAGGTCCAAAGGAATATTTCGTTAGAGAGCATTCTCTATAAACGTTAAATCCAATTTGCCGTTTCTGTCAAGTTTTTTTGTATTTTTAGTGGTTTGTTTTCTGAAAATCTCTCGGTTCATCTTGTTTTTCTTTTTTTCTTCCAGCCATGCTTTCATAAAGCCTTTGAAAGTGCCCATTATATACCAGGCAGGGTTCTTGGAACTCATGTCCCTGCACTCAATGACTTCCCATTCTACTCTTTTAAATTTTGTCTTTTGAACTTCTTTTATATAAATCTACTTCGTGTATTGTAAAATAGGTTGTGCTTTGATTTGACAAGTATGTTGAATTTTAACAGCTTTTTTATTTTAAAAAATGTATTCTTATTGCAGAAGTCAAGAAAATGACCTCAAAAGCAACAACAACAAATTTTCATACAAATATATCTACTGTTAATTTAAAGACTTTTTTTCCATATTCTTTGTGTACCTATTATATTTCTTTATGTATATATACTCAGCTATATTGGGTGTGTGTACATCTGTGTGCATAGATGTGCATCGCACATGAGCATATCTCTCTGTGTCTACAGTGCCAATCATTTGTGGATATCTGTGTATGTATGCAAATGACTATTTGTTCATTCATTCAGAAAACACTTATTTTACTTCTATTATGTGACAGGCACTGTGCTCAACACTGCTTGCCTATCGTGAATGAGACAGACTCACTTTCTGTCTTTTTCAATATGACACTATCATGGGGTAGACAGAAAGAGAACAATATACATAAAAAAATTATCATAACTTTAACAAGCACAGAATTTGGTAGTGTAATATCTTTGGTGTCAATTATGATTTGTTGTGGCGAGGTTCTGTATATCAGTTTCTCAGAAGGCAGAGCTGAGACATACATCTTGGTTTTTCAGCAATGCGTGTTCTCAGGTATAAATCAGAGAAAATATAGAAGTAATGAAACAAAGACCCTGGTAGGTGTTCTGTGTGAAAAGAACCTAGATTGTATGTGGTGAGCAAGGATCAGTTAAATTAATGATGTCCAAATTTAGGAGGTTTCTCAGTCTGGACTGATGCCATGGTGCAAGAGAAACTACAAGTTAGGAAAGGGGTCACTTTGTGCTAAACAATTAGAAATACTGATTATGCCCTTGAATTTCAAGAGCAAATAAACGTCTTCTGGTGTTGTCACCACAGCAGACTAGATTATCATTTTATTTTTAAATTACCTCTAATTTTCTCTAGTTAATTTTTTTCCCAAAGACAATGGCTTGCTCTCACCAGAGAGCTCAGTAGTTAAAGCATCACACCCATACACTAATGTCATAGGTTTGCTCCTGGGTAAAGGCACATAAAAAAACAGATTTATGTTTCTGACTCTCTGTCTGTCTTTTCCCCCTTTTATCCTGCCTCTAACATAAATATATAAATAAATAAATGAAAATGGCTGTTTTGTTTTTGTATCTGCAGCTTAAATTGCATGGAAGAATGAATTATGTTTATCAAAATCTCACCCCTAGAGGAAAAATGGTAACTTTGTAAAGTACCATATTTCTTTTTTTTTTTTTTTTTCATTTTTCTGAAGCTAGAAACAGGGAGAGACAGTCAGACACACTCCCGCATGCGCCCGACCGGGATCCACCCGGCACGCCCACCAGGGGCGACGCTCTGCCCACCAGGGGGCGATGCTCTGCCCATCCTGGGAGTCGCCATGTTGCGACCAGAGCCACTCTAGCGCCTGGGGCAGAGGCCACAGAGCCATCCCCAGCGCCCGGGCCATCTCTGCTCCAATGGAGCCTTGGCTGCGGGAGGGGAAGAGAGAGACAGAGAGGGAAAGCGCGGCGGAGGGGTGGAGAAGCAAATGGGCGCTTCTCCTGTGTGCCCTGGCCGGGAATCGAACCCGGGTCCTCTGCACGCTAGGCCGACGCTCTACCGCTGAGCCAACCGGCCAGGGCCAGTACCATATTTCTTAATGTATAAAGAGCCTTCCTGTATAAGACGCACCTTAATTTGGGGGCTCAAAGTTTGCATAAATGATAAATGCGAATAAATGAGAAATGCAAAAAAATACTACAATCACTGTATAAGTCGCACCCAGTTTTCTAACCCCACATTTTTCAGAAAAGATGAGACTTATTCATGGGAAAATATGCTATACACCCTCCAAATGTTTTATGAACATCTCTTTTTTCCTTTTTATTTATTACAGAGAATGGGAGAAAGTCAGAGAGAGGGAGAGATAGGGACACACAAACCAAAATGGAGAGAGTTTTAATTATTTGCCAGGTCACATATTAATCATCAGTTTTTTGTTGTGACCCCTTACTTGTTCATTGACTCCTGTCTCATATGTGCCTTGACCAGGGGACTACAGCTCATAAAGTGACCGCTTGCTAAAGCCAGTGATCTTGGGCTCAAGCTGGTGAACTTTTCTCAGATGACTTGAGTCCACACTCAAACTGGCGCACTCCTGGGATCTAAAACCTGGGTCCTACGCATTCTAGTCAATTGCTCTTACCACTGAGCCATCGCCTGCAGAGGCTGTGAACATTTTTTTCTTTTACTTTCTCGGGATTTTATTTAGTATCCTGGTTCTTAGTATGGGTGGTAAGGCTGTGTATTTTAAGGTTTTCTTGCCCTAAAATAGATTCATTCCTACATTTTTCCATAGGTTTCCTTATGCAGTTTTTATTTCCATTAATTTAAAAAAAATTTGCCACTTTAATTGTGATTTAGAGCAGAAAGGGTTTATTTAGGAATGAATTAACTTACCTTCCAAAAAGGGATTTTTATTTAATTTATATTACTGTTTACTATATTACGTGTGATGACAACAAGAAACATGCTTTATATTATTTCTAAGGTTAGAGATAGTTGAAATTTGCATCAAAGTACATACAGGATCATCTGTGGTAAATGTTTTCCAAGTGCGCTTTCCTGCTGTCCCCTCGTGTGCACCTTGGGGATAACAGTTTTGATCAGTTCACCGAATAAGTACATCCGTTGGGTGTTGTGCATTATCTATCAATGTTGAATCCAAGGCTATCTAAAAGAAACTTTTATAACTTGTAAATATAAGGAATTTCTAGTTTCTTTTTGCTAATTATTTCAATGTTAATTGTAGTGAAATCAAGACATATAATTGGTATAATTTCAATCCTCTGATGTTGGCTGGAACTTTCTCCATAGCACATACAATAATGGTCTCTGTTACACGTGCTTCTCTGCTGCCACCTCGTGTGCATCTTGGGAATCAAGCCTCAGTACAGGTACAAAGTAATAGTTTGGTACAGAGCATTTTCTATAAACATTGATTCGAATTTGACGTTTCTGTAAAGTTTTTGTGTATCCTTAGTGGTTTTTTTCCTGAAAATTTCTCGAGTCAACTTGTTTGTCTTTTTTTTTGCCAGGCATGCTTTCATAAACCCTTTGAAAGTGCCCATCATATACCAGGCAATGTGCTAGGAACTCATGTCCTTAAACT
Source organism: Saccopteryx leptura (assembly GCF_036850995.1). Lineage (NCBI taxonomy): Eukaryota > Metazoa > Chordata > Mammalia > Chiroptera > Emballonuridae > Saccopteryx > Saccopteryx leptura. The sequence continues at coordinate 48,742 of NW_027095706.1, read as the reverse complement.
CAATGACTTCCCATTCTACTCTTTTAGCTACTGTCTTTTGAACTTGTTTGATATAAATCAATTTAGTGTATTGTAAAACAGGATGTGATTTAACTTGACAAATATGTTAAATTTTAACAGATTTTTTAGTATAAAAAAATAATTCTTATTGCAGAATGCAAGAAAAATGATCTCAAAACAACAACAACAAATTTTCATACAGATATATCTACTGTTAATATTAGGATACTTTCTTTCCATATTCTTTGTGTACCTATTATATTTCTGTATGTATATATACTCAGGTATATTGGGTGTGTGTACATCTGTGTACATAGATGTGCATTGCACATGAGCATATCTCTCTGTGTCCACAGTGTCTGTCATTTGTGGATATATGTGTATGTATGCAAATTACTATTTATTCAAACATTCAGGAAACACTTATTGTATTTCTTTTATGTGGCAGGCACATTGCTCGACAGTGGTTGCGTATCATACATGAGAAAGATTCAATTTCTGTCTTTATGATTACAACACTGTCATGGGGTAGAAAGAAAGAGAAAAATGTACATAAAAAATAACCGTAAGTATAACAAGCACTGAATTTTGTAGGGCAATATCTTTGCGGTCAGTAAAGATTTATTGGGGCGAGGCTCAGTATATCAGTTTCTCAGAAGTAGAGCTGAGACATAAGTCTCGGTTTTTCAGCAATGCGTTTTCTCAGGTACAAAACTGAGAAAATATAGAAGTTATGAAACGAAGACCCTGGAAGGTGTTCTGTGAGCAAAAGAACCTAGCTTGTATGTGGTGACCAAAGCTCAGTTAAATTAATGATGTCCAAAGCTTAAGAGGTCTCTCAGTCTTGATTGCTGCCACGGCACAAGAGAAAGTGCATGTTAGGAAAGGGGTCACTTTGTGCTAAACAATTAGATATACTGATTATGCCCTTGAATTTCAAGAGCAAATAAATGTCTTCTGGTCTTGGCATCACAACAAACTAGATTATCATTTTATTTTTAATGACTTCTGGTTTTTGCTAGTAAATTTTTTCACCAAAAGACAATGGCTTGCTCTCACCAGAGAGCTCAGTAGTTAAAACATCACACCCATACGCTAATATCATAGGTTTGTTCCTGCGTCAAGACACATACAAAGACAGATTGATATTTCTAACTGTCTATCTGTCTTTTTATCCCATTATCCCACATCTAACATGAATAAATATATAAAAGAAAAAATTAGAATGGCTTTTTGTTGTTATTTTTGCAGCTTAAATTGCATAGAAAAATGAATTTATTTTACAAAATCACACCCCAAGAGAAAATAAATGGTAAGGTTGTAAAGTACCATATGTGCACGTGTATAAGAAGCTTCCCTGTATTAGACGCAACTTATTTGGGGGGCTCAAAGTTTGAGTAAATGATAGCAAAAGCGAATCAACGAGAAATGCAAGTAAAAAATTCTACAACCATTGTATAAGTCACACCCAGTTTTATAACCTCACATTTTTCAAAGAAGGTGAGTCTTATTAATGGGAAAATATGATATATATATACCCAACAAATGTCTCTGTGAAAATTTATTTTTCTTTCCAGAAACAGAGAGAGAGTCAGAGAGGGAGAGATGAGGACAGACAGACAGTGAGAGAGTTTTTTATGTGCCAGATCTCAGAACAATCAAGAGATTTTGGTTGTTACCCTTACATGTTCATTGACTCCTCTCTCATATGTGCCTTGACAAGGGGGCTATATCTCATAGAGTGACCGCTTGCTCTAGACAGCGACCTTGGGCTCAACATGGTGAGCTTTGCTCTAACCACATGAGCCCACGCACAAGTGGAACCCTTGGGATCTAAAACATGAGTCCACCACATTCCAGTCAATTGCTTTAACCACTGGACCATCGCCTGCACACGCTGTTAATATTTTTTCTTTCCTCTATCTGGATTTTATTTAATATCCTGGTTTTTATTATGGGTGGAAAGGCTCTGTGTTTTAAGGTTTTCTTGCATTAAAATAGATTCATGACTACATTTTGCTATAGGTTTCCTCTTGTAGTTTTAATTTCCATTAATTTTAATGTATTTTGCAACTTGAATTGTGATTTTGAGCAGAAAGAGTTTATTTAGGAGTTAATTTCCTTACCTTCAAAAAAGGGATTTTTAGTTAATTTGTATTACTGTTTACTATATTAAGTGTGAGGACAACAAGAAACATGCTTTATATTATTTCTAAGGATAGAGGTAGTGGAAACTTGCTTGAAAGAACATACAGGATTATCTGTGGTAAATGTTTTCCAAGTGCGCTTCCCTGCTGCCACCTCGTGTGCACCTTGGGAATAACAGCTCAGATCAGTTCAACTGGATAAATACATCAGTTGGATGTTGTGCGTCATCTATAAATATTGAATCCAAGGCTATCTATAAGAAAGTTTTATAACTTGTAAATATAACAGATTTCTAGTTACACCTACTACTTCTTTCAACGTTAATTGTCCTGAAAGCAAGAATAATACTTGCTATCAATTCAATCCTTTGATTTTGGCTGGAACTTACTCCATAGCACATACAATAATGGTCTCTGTTACATGAGCTTCTCTGCTGCCACCACGAGTGCATCTTGGGAATCAAGCATCAGAACAAGTCCAAAGGAATAGTTTGGTAAAGAGCATTTTCTATTAACTTTGATTCCAATTTGCCGTTTCTGTAAAGGTTTTATGTATCTTTAGTGATTTGTTTTTCTAAAAATCTCTCGGTTCAACTTATTTTTGTTATTTACTTCCAGCCATGCTTTCATAAAGCCATTGAAAGTGCCCAAAATATACAAGGCACTGTGCTAGGAACTCATGTCCGTGCACTCAATGACTTCCCAGTCTACTCTTTTAACTTTTGTCTTTTAAAATTCTTTTATATAAATCAACATCGTGTATTGTAATATATGATGTGCATTGATTTGAAAAGTATGTTGTATTTTAACAGCTTTTTTATTATCAAAAAAGTATTCTTATAGCAGAAGTGCAAAAAATGATCTCAAAAACAACAACAACATATTTTCATACAGATATATCTACTGTTAATATTAGGACATTTTCTTTCCATATTTTTTCTGTACGTATTATATTTCTGTATGGATATATATACTCAGGTACATTGGGTGTGTGTACATCTGTGTGCATAAATGTGCATTGCACATGAGCATATCTCTCTGGGTCAACAGTGTCTGTCATTTGTGGATATCTGTGTACATATGCAAATGACTATTTATTCGTTCGTTCAGGAAACACTTATTGCATTTGATTAATTGCCAAGGACTTTGCTCTACACTGCATGCCTATAGTGAAAGAGACAGTCTCACTTTCTGTCTCTATTAATACTACACTGTAATAAGGTAAACTGAAAGAGAAAAATATACATAAATAAAATAAACATAAGTTTAACAAGCAATTAATTTGGTAGTGCAATATCTTTGGTGTAAGTTATAATTTATTGTGTTGAGGTTCAGTATATCAGTTTCTCGGAAGGCAGAGCTGAGACATAAGTCTCGGTGTTTCAGCAATGCGTGTTCTCAGGTATAAAAGGAAGAAAATATAGAAATAATGAAACAAAGACCCTGGGAGGTGTTCTGTGAGCAAAAGAACCTAGCTTTTGTGTAGTGACCAATGCTCAGTTAAATTAATGATTTCCAAAGCTTAGGCGGTCTCTCAGTCTGGATTGCTTCCATGGCACAAGAGAAAGTGCATGTTAGGAAAGGGGTCACTTTGTGCTAAATAATTAGAAATACTGACTATGCCCTTGAATTTCAGGAGCAAATAAATGTCTTCTGGTGTTGGCACCACAACAGATGAGATTATCATTTTATTTTTTCATTACCTCTGGTTTTCTCTAGGAAATTTTAAGCCAAAAGAAAATGGCTATCTCTCACCAGAGAGCTCAGTAATTAAAGCATCCCACTCATACGCTAATATCATAGGTTTGTTCCTGCGTCAAGGCACATACAAAAAGAGATTGATGTTTCTGTCTGTATTTTCCCCATTTATCCCTCATCTAATGAATAAATACATAAAAGAAAAAATGAGAATGGCGTTTTTGTTGTTGTTTTTGCAGCTTAAATTTCATAGAAGAATGAATTATGTTTTACGAAATCTCACCCCAAGAGGAAAGAAAAGGTAAGGTTGAAAAGTACCATATTTCCATATGTATAAGAAGTTTGCCTGTATAAGACACACCTTATTTCGCGGGCTCAAAGTTTGAGTAAATGATACCAAAAGCGAATAAATGAAAAATGCACGTAAGAAATTGTACAACCATTGTTAAAGTCGTACCCAGTTTTAAAACCTCACATTTTTAAAAAAAGATGACTCTTATTCATGGGAAAATATGATATATACACACCAAATGTCTCTGTGAATATTTATTTTTTTCCAGAGACAGGGAGAGTGTCATAGAGAGAAATAGATGAGGACAGACAGACAGTGAGAGAGTTTTTTTATGTGCCAGATCTCAGATCAATCATCAGATTTTTGTTTTGACCCCTTACATCTTCATTGACTCCTGTCTCATAAGTACCTTGACCACTGGGCTATAACTCATAGAGTGACGAGTTGCTCTAGACAGCGACCTTGGGCTCAACATGGTGAGTTTTTCTCAAACCACATGAGCAACGCTCAAATGGCATGCTTCGGATCTCAAACCTGAGTCCACCACATTCCAGTCAATTGCTATAACAACATGACCATCGCATGCTCACGCTGTGAACATTTTTTCTTTACTCTCTCTGGATTTTATTTAGTATCCTGGTTCTTAGTACGGGTGGAAAGGCTCTGTGTTTTAAGGTTTTCTTGTCCTAAAATAGATTCATCACTACTTTTTTCTATAGGTTTCCTCATGTAGTATTTATATCCATTAATTTTAATGTATTTTGCAACTTGAATTGTAATTTTGAGTAGAAAGAGGTTATTTGGAGTTAATTTCCTTACCTTCGAACAAGGGATTTTTACTTAAGTTGTATTACTGTTTACTATATTAAGTGTGAGGACAACAAGAAACATACTTTTTATTATTTCTAAGGATAGAGGTAGTGGAAACTTGCTTGAAAGAACTTACAGGATTATCTGTGGTAAATTTTTTTCCAAATGCGCTTTTCTGCTGCCACCTCATGTGCACCTTGGGAATATCAGCTCAGATCAGTTCATCTGGATAAATACATCAGTTGAGTGTTGTGCGTTATATATAAATGTTGAATCCAAGGCTATCTATAAGAAAGTTTTATAACTTGTAAACATAACGAATTTCTACTTACAGCTACTAATTCTTTCAACGTTAATTGTCCTGAAAGCAAGAATTATTCTTGCTATCAATTCAATCCTTAAATTTTTGCTGGAACCTGCTCCAAAGCTCATGCAATAATGGTCTCTGTTACATGTGCTCCTCTGCTGCCACCTCGTGTGCATCTTGGGAATCAAGCATCAGTACAAGTCCAAAGCAGTAGTTTGGTACAGAGCATTTTCTATTAACTTTGATTCCAATTTGCCGTTTCTGTAAAGGTTTTATGTATCTTTAGTGGTTTGTTTTTCTAAAAATCTCTCAGTTAAAATTACTTTCTTTCTTTACTACCAGCCATGGTTTCATAAAGCCTTTGAAAGTGCCCATGATATACCAGGTACTGTGCTAGGAACTCATGTCCGTGCACTCAATGAACTCAATGACTTCCAATTCTAATATTTTAATTTTGTCTTTTGAACTTCTTTTATATATATCAACATCGTGTGTTGTAATATAGGATGTGCATTGATTTGAAAAGAATGTTGTATTTTAACAGATTTTTTATTATCAGAAAAGTATTCTTATAGCAGAAGTAAAAGAAAAATGATCTCAAAAACAACAAAAACAAATTTTCATACAGATATATCTACTGTTAATATTAGGACAATTTCTTTCCATATTCTTTTTGTACATACTAAATTTCAGTATGTATATATACTCAGGTACATTAGGTGTGTGTACATCTCTGTGCATAAATTGCATTGCACATGAGCATATCTCTGTGGGTCAACAGTGTCTGTCATTTGTGGATATCTGTGTACGTATGCAAATGACTATTTATTTTTTCATTCAGAAAGCACTTATTGTATTTGATTAATTGCCAAGGACTTTGCTCTACCCTGCATGCCTATAGTAAAAGAGACAGTCTCACATTTGGTCTTTATTAATACTACACTCTAATGGGGTAGACAGAAAGAAAAAAATATAAATAAATAAAATAAACATAAGTTTAACAAGCACTTAATTTGACAGTGCAATATCTTTGGTGTCAGGTATAATTTATTGTGTTGAGGTTCAGTATATCAGTTTCTCAGAAGGCAGAGCTGAGACATAAGTCTCGGTTTTTCAGCAATGCATGTTCTCAGGTATAAAAGGAAGAAAATATAGAAATAATGAAACAAAGACCCTGGGAGGTATTCTGTGAGCACAAGAACCAGGCTTCTATGTAATGACCAATGATCAGTTAAATTAATGATGTCCAAAGCTTAGGAGGTCTCTTAGTCTAAACTGCTGCCACAGCACAAGAGAAAGTGCATGTTAGGAAAGGGGTCACTTTGTGCTAAACAATTAGAAATACTGATTATGCCCTTGAATTTCAGGAGCAAATAATAGTCTTCTGGTGTTGGCACCACAACAGATGAGATTATCATTTTCTTTTTTAATTACCTTTGGTTTTCTCTAGGAAAATTTTAACCAAAAGAAAATGGCTTGCGCTCACCAGAGAGCTCAGTAGTTAAAGCATCCCACTCATACGCTAATATCATAGGTTTACTCCTGCGTCAAGGCACATACAAATACAGATTGATGTTTCTGACTGTCTGTCTGTCTTTTTCCCCTTTTATCCCGCGTCTAAGATGAATAAATATACAAAAGAAAAAATGAGAATGGCGTTTGGGTTGTTGTTTTTGCAGCTTAAATTGCATAGAAGAATGAATTATGTTTTACAAAATCTCACCCCAAGAGAAAAAATGGTAAAGTTGTAAAATACCATATGTCCCCATGTACAAGAAGCTTTGATGTATAAGACACACCTTATTTAGGGGGCTCAAAATTTGAGTAAATGATGGCAATAGCGAATAAACGAGAAATGCAAGTAAGAAATTCTACAACCATTGTATAAGTCGCACCCAGTTTTATAACCTCACATTTTCCAAAGAAGATGAGTCTTATTCATGGGAAAATATGATATATACCCACCAAATGTCTCTGTTAACATTTATTTATTTTAAAGAGACAGGGAGAGTGTCAGAGGAACGGATAGATGAGGACAGACAGACAATGAGAGAGTTTTTTATGTGCCAGATAGCAGATCAATCATCAGGTTTTTGTTGTGACCCCTTACATCTTCATTGACTCCTGTCTCATATGTGCCTTGACCAGGGGGCTATATCTCATAGAGTGTCCGCTTGCTCTAGACAGCGACCTTGGGCTCAAAATGGTGAGCTTTGCTCAAACCACATAAGCCCACTCTCAAATGGCACCATTGTGATCTCAAAACTGAGTCTGCCACATTCCAGTCAATTGCTTTAACCACTGGACCATCGCCTGCTCACGCTGTGAACCTTTTTTCTTTACTCTCTCTGGATTTTGTTTAGTATCCTGCTTCTTAGTATGGGTGGAAAGGCTCTGTGTTTTAAAGTTTTCTTGCCCTAAAATAGATTCATCACTACAATTTTCTATTCGTTTCCTCATGTAGTTTTTATTTCCATAAATTTTAATGTATTTTGCAACTTGAATTGTGATTTTGAGCAGAAAGAGTTTATTTAGGGGTAAATTTCCTTAATTCAAAAAAGGGATTTTTAGTTACTTTGTATTACTGTTTACTATATTAAGGGTGAGGACAAGAAGAAACATGCTTTATATTATTTCTAAGGGTAGATTTTGTGGAAACTTGCTTGAAAGAACTTACAGGATTATCTGTGGTAAATGTTTTCCAAATGCGCTTCCCTGCTGCCACCTCGTGTGCACCTTGGGAATGACAGCTCAGCTCAGTTCATGTGGATAAATACATCAGTTGGGTGTTGTGCGTTATGTATAAATTTGAATCCAAGGCTATGTATAAAAAAGTTTTATAACTTGTAAAGATAACGAATTTCTAGTTACAGCTACTACTTCTTTCAACGTTAATTGTCGTGAAAGCAAGAATTATTCTTGCTATCAATCAATCCTTTGATTTTGCCTGGAACTTGCTCCATAGGACATACAATTATGGTCTCTGTTATATTTGCCTCTCTGCTGCCATCTCGTGTGCATCTTAGGAATCAAGCATCAGTACAGGTCAAAAAAATAATTTGGTACAGAGCATTTTCTATTATTTGTTTACAATTTGCTGTTTCTGTAAAGGTTTTATGTTTCTTTAGTGGTTTGTTTTTCTAAAAATCTCCTGGTTCAAATTAATTTCTTTTTCTACTGGCAGCCATGCTTTCATAAAGCCTTTGAAAGTGCCCATAATAAACCATGCACTGTGCTAGGAACTCATGTCCGTGCACTCAATGACTTCCCATTCTAATCTTTTAACTTTTGCCTTTTGAAAGTCTTTTATATAAATCAACATCATGTATTGTAATATAGGATGTGCATTGATTTGAAAATTATGTTGTATTTTAACAGTTTTTTGATTAAAAGAAAAGTATTCTTATAGCAGGAGTGGAAGAAAAATGATTTCAAACACAACAACAACAAATTTTCATACAAATATATCTACTGTTAATATTAAGACATTTTCTTTCCATATTCTTTGTGTACATATTAAATTTCTGTATGTATATATACTCAGGTACATTGGGTTTGTGTACATCTGTGTGCATAAATGTGCATTGCACAAGAGCATATCACTGTGGGTCAACAGTGTCTGTCATTTGTGGATATCTGTGTACATATGCAAATGACTATTTATTCATTTATTCAGAAAACACTTATTGTATTTGATTAATTGCCAAGGACTTTTCTCTACACTGCATGCCTATAGTGAAAGAGACAGTCTCATATTTGGTCTTTATTAATACTACACTCTAATGGGGTAGACAGAAAGAAAAGAATATAAATAAATAAAATAAACATAAGTTTAACAAGCACTTAAATTGGCAGTGCAATATCTTTGGTGTCAGGTATAATTTATTGTGTTGAGGTTCAGTATATCAGTTTCTCAGAAGGCAGAGCTGAGACATAAGTCTCGGTTTTTTAGCACTGCGTGTTCTCAGGTATAAAACAAAGAAAATATAGAAATAATGAAACAAAGACCCTGGGACGTATTCTGTGAGCAAAAGAACCTGGCTTCTATGTAATGACCAATGCTCAGTTAAATTAATGATGTCCAAAGCTTAGGAGGTCTCTCAGTCTGGATTGCTTCCACGGCACAAGAGAAAGTGCATGTTACGAAAGGGGTCACTTTGTGTTAACAATTAAATATACTGATTATGCCCTTGAATTTAAGGAGCAAATAAAAATCTTCTGGTGTTGGCAGCACAACAGATGAGATTATTATTTTATTTTTTAATTACCTCTGGTTTCTCTAGGAAAATTTTAAGCCAAAAGAAAATGGCTTGCCCTCACCAGAGAGCTCAGTATTTAAAGCATCCCACTCATACGCTAATATCATAGGTTTGCTCCTGCGTCAAGGCACATACAAACCAGATTTATGTTTCTGTCTGTCTGTCTTTTTCCCCTTTTATCCCGCATCTAAGATGAATAAATATATAAAAGAAAAAATTAGAATCGCGTTTTTGTTGTTTTTTTGCAGCTTAAATTGCATAGAAGAATGAATTATGTTTTACAAAATCTCACCCCAAGAAAAAAAAAATGGTAAGGTTGTAAAGTACCATATTTCCCCATGTGTGATAAGCTTCCCTGTATGAGACACACCTTATTTCAGGGGCTCAAAGTTTGAGTAAATGATACCAAAAGTGAATAAAAGAAAAATGGAAGTAAGAAATTCTACAACCATTTTATAAGTCGCACCCAGTTTTATAACCTCACATTTTCCAAAGAAGATGAGTCTTATCCATGGGAAAATATGATATATACCCACCAAATGTCTCTGATAACATTTATTTTTTTTCCAGAGACAGGGGAGTGTCAGAGGGAGGGATAGATGAGGACAGACAGACAGTGAGAGAGTTTTTTTATGTGCCAGATCTCAGATCAATCATCAGATTTTTGTTGTGACCCCTTACATCTTCATTGACTCCTGTTTCTTATGTGCCTTGACCAGGGGGCTATATCTCATAGAGTGTGTGCTTGCACTAGACAGCGACTTTGGGCTCAACATGGTGAGCTTTGCTCGAAACACATGAGCCCACGCTCAAATGGCACCATTGGGATCTCAAACCTGAGTCCACCACATTCCAGTCAATTGCTTTAACCACTGGACCATTGCCTGCTCACGCTGTGAACCTTTTTTCTTTACACTCTCTGGATTTTATTTAGTATCCTGGTTCTTAGTACGGGTGGAAAGGCTCTGTGTTTTAAGGTTTTCTTGCCCTAAAATAGATTCATCACTACTTTTTTCTATAGGTTTCCTCATGTAGTATTTATTTCCATTAATTTTAATGTACTTTGCAACTTGAATTGTGATTTTGAGCAGAAAGAGTTTATTTAGGGGTTTATTTCCTTACCTTCAAAAAAGGGATTTTTAGTTACTTTGTATTACTGTTTACTATATTAAGTGTGAGGACAACAAGAAACATGCTTTATATTATTTCTAAGGATAGAGTTAGTGGAAACTTGCTTGAAAGGACTTACAGGATTATCTGTGGTAAATGTTTTCCAAGTGCGCATCCCTGCTGCCACCTCGTGTGCACCCTGGGAATAACAGCTCAGATCAGTTCATCAGGATAAATACATCAGTTGTGTGTTGTGCGTTATCTATAAATGTTGAATCCAAGGCTATCTATAAGAAAATTTTATAACTTGTAAACATAACGAATTTCTACTTACAGCTACTACTTCTTTCAACGTTAATTGTCCTGAAAGCAAGAATTATTCTTGCTATCAATTCAATCCTTTGCTTTTGGCTGAAACATGCTCCATAGCACATACAATAATGGTCTCTGTTACATGTGCTTCTCTCTGCCACCTCGTGTGCATCTTGGGAATCAAGCATCAGTACAGGTCAAAGGAATAATTTGGTACAGAGCATTTTCTATTATTTGTTTACAATTTGCCATTTCTGTAAAGGTTTTATGTTTCTTTAGTGGTTTGTTTTTCTAAAAATTCTTGGTTCAAATTATTTTCCTTTTCTACTTGCAGCCATGCTTTCATAAAGCCTTTGAAAGTGCCCATAATATACCAGGCACTGCTAGGAAGTCAAGTCCGTGCACTCAATGACTTCCCATTCTAATCTTTTAACTTTTGCCTTTTGAAAGTCTTTTATATAAATCAACATCGTGAATTGTAATATAGGATATGCATTGATTTGAAAATTATGTTATATTTTAATAGCTTTTTGATTAAAAGAAAAGTATTCTTATAGCAGGAGTGGAAGAAAAATGATTTCAAACACAACAACAACAAATTTTCATACAGATATATCTACTGTTAATATTAGGACATTTTCTTTCCATATTCTTTGTGTACATATTAAATTTCTGTATGTATATATACTCAAGTACATTGGGTGTGTGTACATCTGTGTGCATAAATGTGCATTGCACATGAGCATATCACTGTGGGTCAACATTGTCTGTCATTTGTGGATATCTGTGTACATATGCAAATGACTATTTATTCATTCATTCAGAAAGCACTTATTGTATTTGATTAATTGCCAAGGACTTTGCTCTACGGTGCATGCCTATAGTGAAAGAGACAGTCTCATATTTGGTCTTTATTAATACTACACTCTAATGGGGTAGACAGAAGGAAAAGAATATAAATAAATAAAATAAACATAAGTTTAACAAGCACTTAAATTGGCAGTGCAATATCTTTGGTGTCAGGTATAATTTATTGTGTTGAGGTTCAGTATATCAGTTTCTCACAAGGCAGAGCTGAAACATAAGTCTCGGTTTTTCAGCACTGCGTGTTCTCAGGTATAAAACAAAGAAAATACAGAAATAATGAAACAAAGACCCTGGGACGTATTCTGTGAGCAAAAGAACCTGGCTTTTATGTAATGACCAATGCTCAGTTAAATTAATGATGTCCAAAGCTTAGGAGGTCTCTCAGTCTGGATTGCTTCCATGACACAAGAGAAAGTGCATGTTACGAAAGGGGTCACTTTGTGTTAACAATTAGAAATACTGATTATGCCCTTGTATTTTAGGAGCAAATAAAAATCTTCTGGTGTTGGCAGCACAACAGATGAGATTATCATTTTATTTTTTAATTACCTCTGGTTTTCTCTAGGAAATTTTTTAACCAAAACAAAATGGCTTGCCCTCACCAGAGAGCTCAGTATTTAAAGCATCCCACTCATACGCTAATATCATAGGTCTGCTCCTGCGTCAAGGCACATACAAAAACAGATTGATGTTTCTGACTGCCTGACTGTTTTTTTCCCTTTTATCCCGCATCTCAAATGAATAAATACATAAAAGAAAAATGAGAATGGCGTTTTTGTTGTTGTTTTTGCAGCTTAAATTGCATAGAAGAATGAATTATGTTTTACAAAATCTCACCCAAAAAAGGAAAATAATGGTAAGGTGTTAAAGTAACATATTTCCCCATGTATAAGAAGCATCCCTGTATAAGACACACCTTATTTCGGGGACTCAAAGTTTGAGTAAATGATAGCAAAAGCGAATAAACAAAAAATGCAAGTCACAAATTCTACAACCATTGTATAAGTCGCACCCAGTTTTAAAACCTCACATTTTCCAAAGAAGATGAGTCTTATTCATGGGAAAATATGATATATACCCACCAAATGTCTTTGTGAACATTTATTTTTCTTTCCATAGACAGGGAGAGAGTCAGAGGGAGGGATAGATGAGGACAGACAGACAGTGAGAGATTTTTTTTATGTGCCAGGTCTCAGATCAATCATCAGATTTTTGTTGTGACCCCTTACATGTTCATTGACTCCTGTCTCATATGTGTCTTGACCAGCGGGCTATATCTTATAGAGTGTCTGCTTGCACTAGACAGTGACCTTGGGCTCAACATGGTGAGCTTTGCTCAAACCACATGAGCCCACGCACAAAGGCACTATTTTTATCTCAAACCTGAGTCCACCACATTCCAGTAAATTGTTTTATCCACTGGACCATTGCCTGCTCACACTGTGAAACTTTTTTCTTTACTCTTTCTGGATTTTATTTAGTATCCTGGATCTTAGTACGGGTGGAAAGGCTGTGTGCTTTACAGTTTTCTTGCCCTAAAATAGATTCATCACTACTTTTTTCTATAGTTTTCCTCATGTAGTTTTTATTTCCATTAATTTTAATGTATTTTGCAACTTGAATTGTGATTTTGTGTGGAAAGAAGTTATTTAGGAGTTAATTTCCTTACCTTCAAAAAAGAGATTTTTAGTTAATTTGTATTACTGTTTACTATATTAAGTGTGAAGACAACAAGAAACATGCTTTATATTATTTCTAAGAATAGAGGTCGTGGAAACTTGCTTGAAAAAACTGACAGGATTATCTGTGGTAAATGATTTCCAAGTGCGCTTCCCTGCTGCCACCTCGTATGCACCTTGGGAATAACAGCTCAAATCAGTTGATCTGGATAAATACATCAGTTGGGTGTTGTGCGTTATCTATAAATTTTGAATCCAAGGCTATGTATAAGAAAGTTTTATAACTTTTAAACATAGTGAATTTCTAGTTACAGCTACTACTTTTTTCAACGTTAATTGTCCTGAACGCAAGAATTATTCTTGCTATCAATTCAATCCTTTGATTTTGCCTGGAAATTGCTCCATAGCACATACAAAAATGGTCTCTGTTACATGTGCTTCTCTCTGCCAACTCGTGTTCACCTTGGGAATCAAGCATCAGTACAGGTCCAAAGGAATAATTTGGTACAGAGCATTTTCTATTATTTGATTCCAATTTGCCATTTCTGTAAAGGTTTTATGTATCTTTAGTGGTGTGTTTTTGTAAAAATGTCTTGCTTCAACTTACTTTCCTTCTTTACTTCCAGCCATGCTTTCATAAAGCCTATGAAAGTGCCCATAATATACGAGGCACTGTGCTAGGAACTCATGTCCGAGCACTCGATGACTTCCCATTCTACTCTTTTAACTTTTGCCTTTTGAAGGTCTTTTATATAAATCAACATCGTGTATTGTAATATAGGATGTGCATTGATTTGAAAAGTATGTTGTATTTTAACAGCTTTTTGATTAAAAGAAAAGTATTCTTATAGCAGGAGTGGAAGAAAAATGATTTCTAACACAACAACAACAACTTTTCATACAGATATATCTACTGTTAATATTAGGACATTTTCTTTCCATATTCTTTGTGTACATATTAAATTTCTGTATGTATATATACTCAGGTACATTGGGTGTGTGTACATCTGTGTGCATAAATGTGCATTGCACATGAGCATATCACTGTGGGTCAACAGTGTCTGTCATTTCTGGATATCTGTGTATATATGCAAATGACTATTTATTCATTTATTCAGAAAACACTTATTGTATTTGATTAATTGCCAAGGACTTTGCTCTACACTGCATGCCTATAGTGAAAGAGACAGTCTCACATTTGGTCTTTATTAATACTACACTCTAATGGGGTAGACAGAAAGAAAAGAATATAAATAAATAAAATAAACATAAGTTTAACAAGCACTTAAATTGGCAGTGCAATATCTTTGGTGTCAGGTATAATTTATTGTGTTGAGGTTCAGTATATCAGTTTCTCAGAAGGCAGAGCTGAGACATAAGTCTCGGTTTTTCAGCAATGCGTGTTCTCAGGTATAAAACAAAGAAAATATAGAAATAATGAAACAAAGACCCTGGGACGTATTCTGTGAGCAAAAGAACCTGGCTTCTATGTAATGACCAATGCTCAGTTAAATTAATGATGTCCAAAGCTTAGGAGGTCCCTCAGTCTGGATTGCTTCCACGGCACAAGAGAAAGTGCATGTTACGAAAGGGGTCACTTTGTGTTAACAATTAGAAATACTGATTATGCCCTTGAATTTTAGGAGCAAATAAAAATCTACTGGTGTTGGCAGCACAACAGATGAGATTATCATTATATTTTTTAATTACCTCTGGTTTTCTCTAGGAAATTTTTTAACCAATAGAGAATGGCTTGCTCTCACCAGAGAGCTCTCAGTAGTTAAAGCATTCCACTCATACGCTAATATCATAGGTTTGCTCCTGCGTCAAGGCACATACAAACGAGATTTATGTTTCTGTCTGTCTGTCTTTTTCCCCTTTTATCCCGCATCTAAGATGAATAAATATATAAAAGAAAAAATTAGAATCGCGTTTTTGTTGTTTTTTTGCAGCTTAAATTGCATAGAAGAATGAATTATGTTTTACAAAATCTCACCCCAAGAAAAAAAAAATGGTAAGGTTGTAAAGTACCATATTTCCCCATGTGTGATAAGCTTCCCTGTTTAAGACACACCTTATTTCGGGGGCTCAAAGTTTGAGTAAATGATACCAAAAGCGAATAAATGAAAAATGCAAGTCAGAAATTCTACAACCATTGTATAAGTCGCACCCAGTTTTATAACCTCACATTTTCCAAAGAAGATGAGTCTTATTCATGGGAAAATATGATATATACCCACCAAATGTCACTGTAAACATTTATTTTTCTTTCCAGAGACAGGGAGAGAGTCAGAGGGAGGGATAGATGAGGACAGACAGACAGTGAGAGACTTTTTTTATGTGCCAGATCTCAGATCAATCATCAGATTTTTGTTGTGACCCCTTACATCTTCATTGACTCCTGTTTCTTATGTGCCTTGACCAGGGGGTATATCTCATAGAGTGTCTGCTTGCACTAGACAGCGACTTTGGGCTCAACATGGTGAGCTTTGCTCAAACCACATGATCCCACGCTCAAATGGCACCATTTTGATCTCAAACCTGAGTCCACCACATTCCAGTCAATTGCTTTAACCACTGGACCATTGCCTGCTCATGCTGTGAACCTTTTTTCTTTACACTCTCTGGATTTTATTTAGTATCCTGGTTCTTAGTACGGGTGGAAAGGCTCTGTGTTTTAAGGTTTTCTTGCCCTAAAATAGATTCATCACTACATTTTTCTATAGGTTTCCATATGTAGTATTTATTTCCATTAATTTTAATGTATTTTGCAAATTGAATTGTGATTTTGAGCAGAAAGAGTTTATTTAGGAGTTAATTTCCTTACCTTCAAAAAGGGATTTTTAGTTACTTTGTATTACTGTTTACTATATTAAGTGTGAGGACAACAAGAAACATGCTTTATATTATTTCTAAGGATAAATGTCGTGGAAACTTGCTTGAAAGAACATACAGGATTATCTGTGGTAAATGTTTTCTGAGTGCGCTTCCTTGCTGCAACCTCGTGTGCACCTTGGGAATAACAGCTCAGATCATTTCATCTAGATAAATACATCAGTTTGCTGTTGTGTGTTATCTATAAATGTTGACTCCAATGCTATCTATAAGAAAGTTTTATAACTTGTAAACATAACGAATTTCTACTTACAGCTACTACTTCTTTCAACGTTAATTGTCCTTAAAGCAAGAATTATTCTTGCTATCAATTCAATCCTTTGATTTTGGCTGGAACTTGCTCCATAGCACATACAATAATGTTCTCTGTTACATGTGCTTCTCTGCTGCCACCTCGTGTGCATCTTGGGAATCAAGCATCTGTACAGGTCTAAAGGAATAATTTTGGTACAGAGCATTTTCTATTAATTTGATTCCGATTTGCCGTTTCTGTAAAGGTTTTATGTATCTTTAGTGGTTTGTTTTTCTAAAAATCTCTCTGTTCAACTTATTTTCCTTCTTTACTTCCAGCCATGCTTTTATAAAGCCTTTGAAAGTGCCCATCATATACCAGGCACTCTGCTAGGAACTCATGTCCGTGCACTCAATGACTTCCCATTCTACTCTTTTAACTTTTGTCTTTTGAACTTCTTTTATATAAATCAACATCGTGTATTGTAATATAGGATGTGCATTAATTTGAAAAGTATGTGGTTTTTTTATCAGCTTTTATATTATCAAAAAAGTATTCTTATAGCAGAAGTGCAAGAAAAATGATCTCAAAAACAACAACAACAAATTTTCATACAGATATATCTACTGTTAATATTAGGACATTTTCTTTCCATATTCTTTCTTTACATATTATATTTCTGTATGTATATATACTCCAGTACATTGGGTGTGTGTACATCTGTGTGCATTAATGTGCATTACACATGAGCATATCTCTCTGGGTCAACACAGTTTGTCATTTGTTTATATCTGTGTATGTATGCAAATGACTATTTTTTCATTCATTCAGGAACAACTTATTTTATTTGATTAATTGCCATGTACTGTGCTCGACACTCTTTGCCTATTTTAAATGAGACAGTCTCACTTTCTCTCTTTATAAATACTACACTGTCTTGGGGTAGACAGGAAGAGAAAATATACATAAATAATATAAACGTAAGTTTAACAAGCACTGACTTTTGTAGTGCAATATCTTCGGTTTTAGTTTTTATTTATTGTGGCATGTTTCAGTATCTCAGTCTCTCAGAAGGCAGAGCTGAGACATAAGTTTTGTTTTTCCAGCTATTTGTGTTCTCAAGTATAAAACTGCAATAATATACAAGTTATGAAACAAAGACTCTGGGAGGTGTTCTCTGAGCAAAAAACCTAGCTTTCATGTGGTGATCAAAGCTTAGATAAATTCTGATGTCCAAAATTTCGGAGGTCTCTCAGTCTGGACTGCTGCTATGGCAGAAGAAAAAGTTCATGTTAATAAAAAGGTCACTTTGTGCGCAGCAGTTAGAAATAGTGATTATACCCCTGAATTTCAAGAGCGAAGAGAATTCTTCTGTTTTTTTCACTTCAGCAGGCTAGATTATTGTTTTATTTTTAATTACATCAGTTTTTCTCTAGTAATTTTCCCCCTAAAGACAATGGCTTGCTATCAACAGAGAGCTCAGTAGATAGAGCATCACACGCATACATTGGTTTGGTTTTTGGTCTAGGCACATACAGAAACACATGGATGTTTCTGACTATCGGTCTGTCTGTTTTCCCCCTCTTCCTCCCTCTAACATTAAAAACTAAATAATACAAAAATGACAATGGCTTTTTTTTTTGGTGTTTATGCAACTTAAATTGCTTAGATCAGGGACTCAAACTCGCGCCCCGTCGAACAATTTTGTGTGGCCCGCAGACTAATCCATGAAGTTTAAAATATTTTGGATAGAATTAAGTAAGCCTTGGGGCCTACTTGTATTTTTCATTTCTCTAGCATCCTAGCTAGATATTAGCTTAAATAACAGCAGTTGTGATGCAAACTACAGTTTCTGGTCTTTTTGTGACACTGAGTAAACTGCATGTACAATTGTGCTTGTTGTACTGATATTTTTTTTGTTTTCAACTGCAGTGAGAAAAGTGATGCGAAACAGTTGCCTTTTGTAGACCTAGTGCAGCCCGCCGAACGGCTGTGATCTTGCTCTGCAGCCCACATGCTGAGTTGAGTTTGAGACCCCTGGCTTAGAGGAATGAATTATTTTTTTCAAAATCTCACCCCAAGAGGAAATAAGTGGTAAGTTTGTAAAATACCATGTTTGCCAATGTATAAGTAGACTCACTCTATAAATAGCACCTTAATTTGGGGGCACAAATTTTGAGAAAATCATAACAAATGTGAAGAGACAGCAAATGCATGTAAAAATACAACAACCACAGTATACGATGCACCCAGGTTTCACACCCCACATTTCTGAAAATGATGAGTTTTATACATAGGAAACTATAGATAGAAACTCCAAATGTCTTTGTGAACATTTCTTTCTTTCCTTTTTTTCTTCTTTCCAGAATCATAGAGAGAGTGAGAGAGAGGGATAGATAGGGACAGACAGACAAGAATGGAGAAAATTTTTTATTACGTGCCATGTCACAGATCAATCATCATTTTTTTGTAAGGACACCTTAGTTGTTTATTGACTGCTCTCTCATATGTGCCTTGACCAGGGGGCTACAGCTAAGCGAGTGACCCCTTGCTCAAGCCAATGACATTGGGATCGAGTTTTTGAGCTTTGCTAAATCGAGATGAGCCCATGCTCAAGCTGGCAAATTTGGGATCTCAAACCTGGGTACTGCGCATTCCAGTCAAATGCTCTACCCACTGCACCACTGCCTTGTCAGTCTGTGAACATTTTGTTTCTTTTACATTCTCTGGATTTTATTTAGTATCCTGATTCTTAGTATGGGTGGATAGGCTGTGTATTTTCAGATTTTACTCCTCTAAAATTTATTCATCACTACATATTTTAATAGATTTTCTTATGTAGTTATTATTTTCATTAATTTTAAAATATTTTTTAACTTGAATTGTGATTTGAAGAGGTTTATTTAGGAGTGAATTTCCTTACCTTAAAAAAAAGGGATTTTAGTTCATTTCTATTACTGTTTACTATATTAAGTGTAATGACAACAAGAAACATGCTTTATATCATTTCTAAGGTTAGAGGTAGTTGAAACTTGCTTGAAAGAACATACAGGATTATCTGTAAAAATGTTCTCCAGGAGCGCTTCCCTGCTGCCACCTCGTGTTCACATTGGAAATAACAGCTCAGAGCAGTTCACCTGGAACAACACAGCATTTGGGTGTTGTACGTTATCTATCATTGTTGAATCCAAGGCTATCTAGATGATACTTTCATAACTTGTAAATATAAGGGAGTTCTAATTACTGTTTGCTACCTGTTTCAATGTTAACTGTAGTGTAAGCAAGAGATACACTTCATATCATTTCAATCTTCTGAAATTTGCTGGAACATGCTCCATAGCACATAAAATAATGGTCTGTGTTACATGTGCTTCTCTACTGCTACCTCCTTTTCATCTTGGGAATCATGCTTCAGTACAGGTCTAAAGGAAAGATTTGGTAGATAAGATTGTCTACAACCATTAATTCCAATTAGCCTGTTCTGTGAAGTTTTTCTGTATCATTAGTGGTTTGTTTTCTGGGAATCTATCATTTCATCTTGGTTTTTTTTTCCTTCCAGCCATGCTTTCATAAATCCTTTGAAAGTGTCCTTCATATAGCTGGCACTGTGCTAAGAACTCATGTCCCTGCACTCAGTCACTTCCCATTCTACTATTTTTACATCTGTCTTTTAAACTTCGTTTATTTAAATATACTTAATGTATTGTAAATTATGATGTGCTTTGATTTGACAAATATATAGAATGGTAACAGCATTTTTTTATTAAAATGGTATTCTTATTGCATAAATGCAAAAAAATGATAGAAAAACAAGACAACAAATTTTCATACATAGATATCAACTGTTAACTTTAGCCATTTTCTTTCCATATTCTTTGTGTACCAATTATATTTCTCTATGTATATGTACTCAGGTACATTGGGTGTGTGTACCCAATGTGTGCATAGATGTGCATTGCACATGAGCATACCTCTCTGTTTCAATAGTTTCTGTCATTTGTGGATATATGTGTATGTATGCAAATGAATCTTTATGCACTCTTCCAGTAAAATCTTATTGAATTTTTATTATATGCCAGGCACTGTGCTTGACACTGGTTGCCAATAATGAATGGGACAGACTCACTTTTTCTTTTATGGATATTACACTGTCATGGAGTAGAAAGAGGAAGAAAAATATACATAAAAAAAATATAAGTTGTGACAAACACTGGATTTGGTAGTGCAATACCTTTTGCCCCAGTTGTGATAGATCGTGGCATGGTTAAGTATATCAGTTTCTCAGTAGGCAGAGCTGAGACATAAATCTCTTTTCTTCAGGAATGCATTATCTCAGCTATAAAACTGAGAAAATTTACAAGTGATGCAACAAATACCCTGGGTTGTGTTCTGTGACCAAAAGAGCCTAACTTGTAAGTGCTAACCCAGGCTCAGATAAATTCTACAAACCAAAGCTTAGGAGGTTTCTCAGTCTGACTGCTACCACAGCACAAGAAAAAGTGCATGTTAGGAAAGGTGTCAATTCGTGCTCAACAATCAGAAATACTGACTATATATGCCCCTGACAGTCAAGAGCCTAGAAAAGTCTTCTGGTGTTGTCACCACAGCAGACTAGATTATTATTTTATTTTTATTTGCCTCAGGTTTTCTCTAGTAATTTTGTCCCCCTAGAGACAATGCCTTCATTACACCAGAGAGCTCACTAGCTAGAGAATCAAACTCATACAGTAATGTCACATGATTGGTCCTGGTTCAAGGCACATACAGAAACAGATTCATGTTTCTGACTATCTGTCTGTCTTTTTCCCCCCACTTCCTCTCTAACATTAATAATTAAATAAAAGAAAAAATGACAATGGCTATTTTTGTTGTTGTTTCCACAGCTTAAATTGCATAGAAGAATGAATTATGTTTTTCAAAATCTCACCACAAGAGGGAATAGGTAGTAAGGTTGTAAAGTACCATATTTCCCCATGCATAATATGCCTCCCGGTAGAAAACTCACCTTCATTTTTGGGCACAAAATTTGAGAAAATGATAACAAATGCAAAGAAATAGGAAATGCAAGTAAAGTATACTACAACAACTGTATAATTAGCATTCCGTTTTTAAACCCCATATTTTTCAAAAAGGATGAGTCTTAAACAAGGGGAAATATGGTATACCACCGTCAAATGTCTCTGTGAAACTATTATTTCTTTCTTTCTTTTTTTTTTTTTACAGAGACTGGGAGAGGGTCAGAGAGAGGGATAGATAGGGACACACCGACAGGAATGTAAAAAGTTTTTTTTATTATGTGCCAGGTCACAGATCAATCATCAGTTTTTGTTGTGACAGCTTAGTTGTTCTTTGATTGCTAACTCATTGTGCCTTGACCAAGAAACTACAGCTGACCGAGTGACCCCTTGCTCGAGCCAGTGAGCGCATTGGGCTAAAGGTGGTCTCCTTTGCTCTAACCAGATAAGCCGACGCTCAAGCTGGCTACCTTTGTATCTCAAACCTGGGTCCTCCACATTCCAGTCAAATGCTCTATCCACTGTGACCGCCTTCTCATGCTGTGAAAATTTTATTCTTTTACTTTCTCTGGATTTTGTTTAGTATCCTGTTTCAAAGTATGGGTAGAAAGGCTGTGTATTTTAAGGTTTTTTTCCACTAAAATATATTCATCAGAACATTTTCCTATACCTTGTCCTATGTAGTATTTATTTCCATTAAGTTTAAAGTATTTTGTATCTTGAATTTTGATTTTGAGCGGGGATTATTTAGGAGTGAATTTCTATTACTGATTTCTAGAGTATGAGTAATGAGAAAAAGAATCATGCTTTATATCATTTCAAAGGTTTGAGGTAGTTGAAACTTGCTTGAAAGAAAATACAGGATTGTCTGTGGAAAATGTTTTCCAAGTGCACTTCTCTGCTGCCATCTCGTGTGCACCTTGGGAATAAAAACTCAGAGCAGTTCACCTGGATAAATACAACAATTGGGTGCTGTGCGTTATCTATCAATGTTGAAACCAAGACTATTTAGAAGATACTTTTATAACTTGTAAATATAAGGAATTTCTAGTTACTGTTTGCTACTTGTTTCAAAGTTAACTCTAGTGAGAGCAATAGGCATAGTTGATACCATTTTAATCCTCTGAAGTTTTCAGAAATTTCCTGCATAGCACATACAGTAATGATCTCTGTTACATTGCTTCTCTGCTGCCACCTCATATGCATCTTGGGAATCACGCCTCAGTACAGATCCAAAAAAAAAGGTATGGTAGAGAGGATTGTCTAGAAACGTTGTTTCCAATTTGCTGATTCTGTAAGGTTTTTGTTTATTCTTAGTGATTTGATTTCTGGGAATCAATCGGTTCATCTTGTTTTTCTTCTTTCCTTCCAGCAATACTTTCTTAAAGCCTTTGAATGTTCCCATCATATACCAGGCACTATTCTAGGAACTACATAAGTAGTTGCTACACTCAATGTCTTCTTATTCTACTATTTTTACTTCTGTTTTTTGTACTTCTTTATTTAAATCTTCTTAATGTAATGTAACATAGGATGTCCTTTTATTTGACAAGTATGTTGAATTTAACTGCTTTTTTATTATATAATTATATTCTTATTGCAGAAGTGCAAGAAAAAATGATAAGAAAACAAAACAGCAAATTTTCATACATAGGTAAATACTGTTCATATTTTGACATTATCTTTCCATATTCTTAGTGAACCTATTATATTTCTCTATGCATACATACTAAGGTACATTGGGTGTACATATATTTGTGTGTATAGATGTGCATTGCACATGAGCATATCTCTCTGTGTCCACAGTGTCTATCGTTTGTGGATACCTGCGTATGCATGCAAATTACTATTTATTCTTTCATTCATTAAACACTTATTGTATTTCTCTTATGTGCCTGGCATTGTGCTCGACACTGGTTGCCTATAGTGAAAGAGATAGACTCACTTTCTGTCTTTATGAATAATACACAGTCATGCTGTGGACAGAAGAAGAAAAAATATACATAAATAAAATAATTATAAGTTGTGACAAGCACTTAATATGGCAGTGCAATGTCTTGTTCCCATTTTTCAGTGATCGGGGCAGCATTCAATATATCAGTTTCTCGAAAGGCACAGCTGAGACATAAGTCTCAGTTCTTCAGCAATGCGTGTTCTCAGTTATAATACTGATAAAATACTCAAGTGCTGAAACAAAGACCCTGGGAGGTGTTCTGTGACCAAAGAATCTAGCTTGTAAGTGGTTACCCAGGCTCAGATAAATTCTGATGTCCAAAACTTAGAAGATCTCTCAGTCTGGACTGCTGCAACAGCACAAGAAAAAAGTGCATGTTAGGAAAGGGTCACATCGTGTTAAACAATCAGAAATATTTTTTATTCCCCTAACAGTCAAGAGCAAAGAAAAGACTTCTGGTGTTGTTACCAGAGCAGACTAGATTATTGTTTTATCTCTCTGTGTCCACAGTGTCTTTCATTTGTGGATATCTGTGTACATATGCAAATGACTATTTATTCATTCATTCAGGAAACACTTATTGTATATCTATTATGTGCCAGGCATTGTGCTCGATACTGGTTGCCTATAGTGAATGAGACAGACTCACTTTCTGTCTTTATGAATACTAGACTGTCATGGGGTAGATACAAAGAAAAAATATACATAAATAAAATAATCATAAGTTTAACAAGCACTGAATTTGGTAGTGCAATATTTTTAGTGTCAGTTTTGATTTATTGTGCTGAGGTTCAGTATATCATTTTCTCAGAAGGCAGAGCTGAGACGTAAGTCTCAGTTTTTGAACAATGTGTGTTCTCAGGTATAAAACTGAGAAAATATATTAATTATGAAACAAAGACCCTGGGAGGTGTTCTGTGAGCAAAAGAACCTAGCTTATATGTGGTGACCAATGCTCAGATAAATTCTGATGTTCAAACATTAGCAGGTTTCTCACTCTGGACTGCTGCCATGGCACAACAGAAAGTGCATATTAGGAAAAGGGTCACTTTGTGCTAAACAGTTAGAAATAGTGTTTATGCCCCTGAATTTCAAGAGCAAAGAAAAATTTTCTGGTGTTGTCACCACAGTAGACTAGATTATCTTTTTTTCTAATTACCTCTGGTTTTCTCTAGTCAATATTTTTCCCAAAAGTCAATGGCTTGCCTGAACTGTGGTAGCGCAGTGGATAAAGCATCGACCTGGAAATGCTTAGGTCGCTGGTGCGAAACCATGGGCTTGCCTGATCAAGGCACATATGGGAGTTGATGCTTCAAGCTCCTCCCCCTGTCTCTCTGTCTCTCTCTGTCTCTCTCTCTCTCTCCTCTCTAAAAAAATGAATAAATAATAAAATAATAATAATAAAAAAGAAGAAAAAAGACAATGGCTTTCTCTCACCAGAGATCTCAGTATATAAAGCATAACACCCATACGCTAATGTCATAGGTTTGCTCCTGGGTCAAGGAACATACAGAAACAGATTGATGTTTCTGACTATCTGTCCGTCTTTTTTCCCCTTTATCCAGGATCTAACATGGATAAATAAATAAAAGAAAAAATAACATTGGCTTTTTCGTTGCTGTTTTTGCAGCTTAAATTGCATAGAAGAATGAATTATGTTTTTCAAAATTTCACCCCAAGAGGAAATAAATGGTAAGGCTGTAAAGTACCATATTTGCCCATGTATAAGAAGCTTCCCTGTATAAGACGCACCTTAATTTGGGGGCACAAAGTTTGAGAAAATGATAACAAATGTGAATAAATGGGAAATGTAAGTAAAATATACTACAACCACTGTATAAGATGCACGCAGTTCTCTAACCCCACATTTTTCAAAAAAGATAAGTCTTATACATGGGGAAATATGGTATACACCCTCCAAATGTCTCTGTGAACATTTCTTTTTATCTTTTTGCTTTTTTTTTTTTTTTTACAGAGACAGGGAGAGAGTCAGAGAGAGGGATAGATAGGGACAGACAGACAGAGAGAGAGTTCTTATTATGAGCCAGGTCACAGATCAATCATCAGTTTTTCGTTGTGACCCCTTACATGTTCATTGAATTCTGTCTCATATGTGCCTTGACCAGGGGGCTACAGCTGATCGAGTGACCGCTTCCTCAAGCCACCAACCTTGGGCTCAAGCTGGTGAGCTTTGCTGAAACCATATGAGCCCACGCTCAAGCTGGCGCCCTTGGGATCTCAAGCCTGGGTCCTCCGCATTTGAGTCAAATGCTCTAACCACTGCACCATTGCCTGCTCAGGCTGGGAACATTTTTTTTTACTTTCTCTGGATTTCATTTAGTATTCTGGTTCTTAGTATGGGTGTAAAGGCTGTGAATTTTAAGGTTTTCTTGCCCTCAGATATACTCATCACTACATATTTTCATAGGTTTCCATATATAGTTTTTATTTCAATTAATTTTAAGGTATTTTGTAACTTGAATTGTGATTTTGATTGGGGGTTATTCAGGAGTAAATTTCCTTACCTTAAAAGAAAATAATTTTTGTTAATTTACATTACTGCTTTCTATATGAAGTGTAATGACAACAAGAAACATGCTTTATATCATTTCAAAGGTTAGAGGTAGTTGAAACTTGCTTGAAAGAACATACAGGATTATCTGTGGTCAATGATTTCCAACTGTGCTTCTCTGCTGCCACCTCTTGTGCACCTTGGGAATAAGAGCTCAGAGCAGTTCACCTGGAAAAATACAGCAGTTTGATGTTGTGCATTACCTATCAATGTTGAATCCAAGGCTATCTAAGAGAAACTTTTATATCTTGTAAATATATGGAATTTCTAGTTACTGCATGCTACTTCTTTCAACGTTAACTGTAGTGAAAGCCTGAGATATACTTTGTATCATTTCAATCCTCTGAAGTTTGCTGGAACTTGCTCCAAAGCACATACAATAATGGTATCTGTTACATGTGCTTCTCTGCTGAACCTCATGTGCATCTTGGGAATCATGCCTCAGTACAGGTCTAAAGAAAAAATTTGGTAGAGAGGATTGTCTATAAACGTTGATTCCAATTTGCTGTTTCTGTAAATTTTTTGTGTATGTTTAGTGGATTGTTTTCTGAAAATCTCTCGGATCATCTTGTTTTTCTTTTTTCCTTCCATCCATGCTTTAATAAAGTCTATGAAAGTGCTCATCATATAG
This sequence comes from Saccopteryx leptura, assembly GCF_036850995.1. Lineage (NCBI taxonomy): Eukaryota > Metazoa > Chordata > Mammalia > Chiroptera > Emballonuridae > Saccopteryx > Saccopteryx leptura. Next base: position 21,962 of record NW_027095706.1, on the reverse strand, counting down.
CAAGCACTGTGCTAATAACTCATGTCATGCACTCAATGACTTCCCATTCTACTCTTTTTACTTCTTTTGAACTTCTTTTATTTAAATCTAATTAGTGTATTGTAAAATAAGATGTGCTTTGATTTGACAAGTATGTTGAATTTTAACTGCTTTCTTATTATAAAAAATGTATTCTTATTAGAGAAGTGCCAGAAAAAAATGATCTCAAAAAACAACAACAACAAATTTTCATACAGATGTTTCAACTGTTAATATTGGAACAATTTTTCCATATTCTTTGTGTACCTATTATATTTCTCTATCTATTTTTACTCAGGTACATTGGGTGTGTGTACATCTCTGTGCATAGAAGTGCATTTCCCATGAGCATATCTTTGTGTCCACAGTGTCTTTCATTTGGGGATATATGTGTACATATGCAAATGACTATTTATACATTCATTCAGGAAACACTTATTGTGTTTGTATTATGTGCCAGGTACTGTGCTTGACACTGGTTGTCTATTGTGAATGAGACAGACTCACTTTCTGTGTTTATGTATTCTACACTGTCAATGATTAGACAGAAAGAAAGAAATATATATAAATAAAATTATCGTAAATTGTAACAAGCACTGAATTTGGTATTGCAATATCTTTGGTACCAGTTATGATTTATTGTGGTGAGTTTCAATATATCAGTTTCTAAGAAAACGGAGCTGAGACATAAGACTCGTTTTTTCAGCAATGCTTGTTCTCACGTATAAAACTGAGGAAATATATAAGTTAAGAATCAAAGACCCTGGGAGGTGTTCTGTGAGCAAAAGATTCTAGCTTGTATGTGGTGACCAATGCTCAGATAAATTCTGATGTCCATAGCTTAGAAGGTCTCTCAGTCTGTACGGCTGCCATGGCACAAGAGAAAGTGCATGTTAGGAAAGGGGTCATTTTGTGCTAAACAATTAGAAATAGTGTTTATGCCCCTGAATTTCAAGAGCAAAGAAATGTCTTCTGGTGTTGTCACCACAGCAGACTAGATTATCATTTTATTTTTTAATTACCTCTGGTTTTCTCTAGTAAATTTTCCCCAAAAGACAATGCCTTGCTCTCACCAGAGAGCTCAGTAGTTAAAGAATCGCACCCATATGCTATTGTCAGTGGTTTGGTCATGGGTCAGGGAACATACAGAAAAAGATTGATGTTTCTGACTACCTGTCTGTCTTTTTCCTTCTTTATTATCCCTCTAACATTAATAAATAAATAAAAGAAAAAATGACACTGGCTTTTCTATTGTTGTGTTTGCAGCTTAAATTGCATAGAAGAATGAATTATGTTTTTCAAAATCTCACCCCAAGAGAAAATAAATGGTAAGTTTGTAAAGTACCATATTTCCCCACGTATAAGAAGCCTCCCTGTATAAGACGCACCTTAATTTAGGGGCACAAAGTTAGAGAAAATTATAACAAGTGTGAATAAATAGGAAATACAAGTAAAAAATACTACAAGCACTGTGTGAGACGCACCCAGTTTTCTAACCCCACATTTTTCAAAAAAGTTGAGTCTTATACATGGGGAAATATGGTATAGACCCTCCAATTGTCTCTGTGAACATTTCTTTTTTTTCTTTTTTTTTTTTTTTACTGATACAGGGAGAGAGTTAGAGAGAGGGATAGATAGGGACAGACAGACAGAAATGGACAGTTTTTATTATGTTCCAGGTCACAGATCAATCATCAATTTTTTGTTGTGACTTCTTATGTGTTCATTGATTCCTGTCTCATAGTGCCTTGACCCGATTGCTACACCTTATCGAGTGATCCCTTGCTCGAACCAGTGACCTTGGGCTCAAGCTGGTGAGTTTTGCTCAAACCACATGAGCCCACGCTCAAGATGGCCCCCTTGAAATCTCAAACCTGGGGCTCCTGCTTTCTAGTCAAATGCCCTAAACACTGCTTCATCGCCAGCTTAGTCTGTGAATATTTTTTTCTTATAATTCCTCTGGATTTAATTTAGTATCCTGGTTCTTAATGTGGGTGGAAAGGTTTTGTATTTTAAAGTTTTTTTCCCCAAAAATATATTCATCACTACATTTTTCTATAGGTTTTCTTATGTAGTTTTTATTCTTATTAATTGTAAGATATTTTGAACTTGAATTGTAATTTTGGGGGGATGGGTTATTTAGGATTGAATTTTCTTACTTTCAAAAAAGGGAATTTTGGCCCTGACCGGTTGGCTCAGCGGTGGAGCGTTGGCCTGGCGTGTGGGGGATCTGGGTACGATTCCCGGCCAGGGCACATAGGAGAAGCGCCCATTTGCTTTTCCACCCCCCCTTCCTCTCTGTCTCTCTCTTCCTCTCCTGTAGCCAAGGCTCCATTGGAGCATAGATGGCCCGGGCGCTGGGGATGGCACCTTGGCCTCTGCCCCAGGCACTAGAGTGGCTCTGGTCATGGCAGAGTGATGCCCCAGAGGGGCAGAGCATCACCCTCTGGTGGGCAGAGCGTCGCCCCTAGTGGGCCTGCCGGGTGGATCCTGGTCGGGCGCATGCGGGAGTCTGTCTGACTGTCTCTCCCCATTTCCAGCTTCAGAAAAATACAAAAAAAAGGATTTTTAGTTAATTTCTATTACTGTTTACTATATTAAGTGTAATGACAACAATAAACATGCTTTATATCATTTCTAAGGTTAGAGGTAGTTGAAACTTCCTTGAAAGAACATACAAAATTATCTGTGGTAAATGTTTTCCAAGTGAGCTTTCCTGCTGCCACCTCGTGTGCACCTTGGGAATAACAACTCAGGTCAGATAACTTGGAAAAATACATCAGTTGGGTGTTGAGTGTTATCTATAACTGTTGAATATAAGGCTATCTAAAAGAAACTTTTTTTTTTTTATAAATTTTTATTAATGTTAATGGGATGACATTAATAATTCAGGGTACATATATTCAAAGAAAAACATGTCTAAGTTATCTTGTCATTAAATTATGTTGCATACCCCTCGCCCAGAGTCAGATTGTCCTCCGTCACCCTCTATCTAGTTTTCTCTGTGCCCCTCCCCCTCCCCCTAAATCTCTCCCTCCCTCCCTCCTGCGTCCTCCCTCCCCCCACCCCTGGTAACCACCACACTCTTGTCCATGTCTCTTAGTCTCGTTTTTATGTTCCACCAATGTATGGAATCATGTAGTTCTTGTTTTTTTCTGATTTACTTATTTCACTCCGTATAATGTTATCAAGATCCCACCATTTTGCTATAAATGATCTAATGTCATCATTTCTTATGGCTGAGTAGAATTCCATAGTGTATATGTGCCACATCTTCTTTATCCAGTCTTCTATTGAAGGGCTTTTTGGTTGTTTCCATGTCTTGGCCACTGTGAACAATGCTGCTATGAACATGGGGCTACATGTGTCTTTACGTATCAATGATTCTGAGGTTTTGGGGTATATACCCAGTAGAGGGATTGCTGGGTCATAAGGTAGTTCTATTTGCAGTTTTTTGAGGAACCACCATACTTTCCTCCATAGTGGTTGTACTACTTTACATTCCCACCAACAGTGTATGAGGGTTCCTTTTTCTCCACAGCCTCTCCAACATTTGTTATTACCCGACTTGTTGATAATAGCTAATCTAACAGGGGTGAGGTGGTATCTCATTGTAGTTTTGATTTGCATTTCTCTAATAACTAATGAAGCTGAGCATCTTTTCATATATCTGTTGGCCATTTGTATTTCTTCCTGGAAGAAGTGTCTGTTCATGTCCTCTTCCCACCTTTTTATTGGATTGTTTGTTTGTTTGTTGTTGAGTTTTATGAGTTCTTTGTAAATTTTGGATATTAGGCCCTTATCTGAGCTGTCGTTTGAAAATATCAGTTCCCATTTAGTTGGCTGTCTGTTTATTTTGATATCAGTTTCTCTTGCTGAGCAAAAACTTCTTAGTCTGATGTAGTCCCATTCATTTATCTTTGCCTTCACTTCTCTTGCCATTGGAGTCAAGTTCATAAAATGTTCTTTAAAACCCAGATCCATGAGTTTAGTACCTATGTCTTCTTCTATGTACTTTATTGTTTCAGATCTTATATTTAGGTCTTTGATCCATTTTGAATTAATTTTAGTACACGGGGACAGGCTGTAGTCGAGTTTCATTCTTTTGCATGTGGCTTTCCAGTTTTCCCAACACCATTTGTTGAAGAGGCTTTCTTTTCTCCATTTTGTGTTGTTGGCCCCTTTATCAAAGATTATTTGACCATATATATGTGGTTTTATTTCTGGGCTAAAAGAAACTTTTATAACTTGTATATATAAGGAATTTCTAGTTACTGCGTGCTACTTTTTCATCATTAACTGTAGTGAAAGCAAGAGATATATTTGGTACCATTTCAATCCTCTGAAGTTTGCTGGAACTTGCTCCATAGCACATACATTAATGGTCTCTGTTACATGTGCTTCTCTGCTGCCACCTTGTGTGCATCTTGGAAATCATGCCTCAGTACAGGTCCAAAGGAAATTTTGGTAGAGAAGATTGTCTATAAATGTTGATTCCAATATGTAGTTTTTGTGTATCCTTAGTTGTTTGCTTTCTGAAAATCTCTCAGTTTATCTTGTTTTACTTCTTTCCTTCCAGCCATGCTTTCATAAAGCCTTTGAAAGTGCCCATCATATACCAAGCACTCTTCTAGGAACTCCTGTTCCTGCACTCAATGATTTCCCATTCTACTCTTTTTACTTCTGTCTTTTGAACTTCTTTTCTTTAAATCTACTTAGTGTATTGTCAAATAGGATATGCTTTGATTTGACATGTATGATGAATTTTAACAGCTTTTTTTATTATAAAAAATGTATTCTTATTGCAGATGTGCAAGAAAAAATTATCTCAAAAAAACAACAACAACAAATTTTCATACAGATATATCTACTGTTAATATTAGAACATTTTCTTTCCATATTCTTCGTGTACCTATTATATTTTTCTATGTATACATACTCAGGTTCATTGGGTGTGTGCACATCTGTGTGCATAGATTTGCATTGCACATTAGCATATCTCTCTGAGTTCACAGTGTCTGTCATTTGTGAATATCTGTGTACATAAGCAAATGACAATTTATTCATTTATTCAGGAAACACTTATCATATTTCTATTATGTGCCAGGCACTGTGTTCGAAACTGGTTGCCTATAGTGAATGAGACAGATTCACTTTTTGCCTTTATGAATAGTACACTGTCATGGGGTAGACAGAAAAAAATATATACATAAATAAAATAATCATAAGTTGTAACAAGCACTGAATTTTTAGAGCAATATCTTTGGTCCCAGTTATGGTTTATTGTGGTGAGTTTCAGTATATCAGTTTCTCAGAAGGCAGAGCTGAGACATAAGTCTCGGTTCTTCAGCAATGTGTGTTCTCAGGTATAAAACTGAGAAAGTATAAAAATTATGAAACCAAGACCCTGGGAGGTGTTCTGTGAGCAAAAGAACCTAGCTTGTATGTGGTGACCAATGCTTAGAAAAATTCTGATGTCCAAAACTTAGGACTTCTATCAGTCTAGACTGCTGCCATAACACAAGAGAAAGTGCATGTTAGAAAAAGGGTCCTTTGTGCTAAACAGTTAGAAATAATGTTTATGCCCCTGAAATTTAAGAGCAAAGAAAATCTTCAGTTGTTGTCACCACAGTAGACTAGATTATCATTTTATTTTTTAATTACCTCTGGTTTTCTCTAGTAAAATTTTTCCCCAAAAGACAATGGCTTGCTCTCACCAGAGAGCTCAGTATTTAAAGCATCACATCCATACGGTAATGTCATAGCTTTGGTCCTGGGTCAAGGCACATAAAGAACAGATTGATGTTTCTGACTACTTGTCTGTCATTTTTCTTCTTTATCCTACCTCTAATATTAATAAATATATAAAAGAAAAATGACAATGGCTTTTTTGTGTTGTTTTTGCAGCTTATATTGCATAGAAGAATGAATTATGTTTTTTAAAATCTCTCCCCAAGTGAAAATAAATGTTACGTCTGTAAAGTACCATATATATTATAAGTACCATGTATGAGAAGCCTCCCTGTATAAGACGCACCTTAATTTTGGGGCACAAAGTTTGAGAAAATGAGAACAAGTAAAAAAATACTACAATCACTATATAAGACCCACCCAGTTTTCTAACCCAACATTTTTCAAAAAAGATGAGTCTAATACATGGAGAAATTTGGTATACACTCTCCAAATATCTCTGAGAACATTTTTTTACAGAGATAGGGGAGAGTCAGAGATAGAGTAGACAGGAACAGAGAGACATAAATTGAGAGAGTTTTTTATTATGTGCCAGGTCACAGATCAATCATCATTTTTTGTTCTCTTAACAGTTTTTTGTTGTGACACCTTACGTGTTCATTGACTCCTGTCTCATATGTGCCTTGACCAGGGAGCTACAGCTAATCGAGTGACTGCTTGCTCGAGCCAGCGACCTTGGGCTCAAGCTGGTGAGCTTTGCTCAAACCACATAAGTCCACACTTAAGCTGGCGCCCTTGGGTTCTCAAACTTGGGTTTTCCATATTCGAGTCAAATGATCTAACAACTGCCCCATAGCCTACGCAGGCTCTGAAAATATTTTCTTTTACTTTCTCTGGATTTTTCTTAGAATTCTGGTTCTCAGTATGGCTGGAAGGGCTGTGTGTTTTAAGGTTTTTGTGCCCTAAAATATATTTTATAAAGGTTTCCTTATGTAGTTTTTATTTCCATTAATTTTAAGGTATTTTGCAACTTCAATTGTGATTTTAAGGTGGAATGTTATTTAGGAGTGAATTTCCTTACATTCAAAAAAGGGATTTTTAGATAATATCTATTACTGTTTACTATATTAAGTGTAATGACAACAAGAAACATGCTTTACATCATTTCAAAGGTTAGAGGTAGTTGAAACTTGCTTGAAGGAACAAACAGGATTTTCTGTGGTCAATGTTTTCCAAGTGCGCTTCTCTGCTGCCACCTCGTGTGCACCTTGGTAATAACAGTTCAGAGCAGTTCACCTGACTTGTGTTGAAAAGATGTGTCTTCAAATATATGAATTGATATTTACAAATTCTTTCGAGGAGAAATTAACAGTTATTTGAATGATCAATATTCCAGTTAGAAAGAGAGGTTAAGCATACTCAGTATAGGTTCACTACTGTGTAACAAAACTGAGTCCTATTTCAATTCCTAATGCTGCATTACATAGAGAGCACTCAACTGTGCAAGCCTTGTAAATACTACAGTAAATTTGAAACAAAACATACATATCAGTGAAACTAACTCAGATAACTTGAAACACTTGTTAACAGAAACACCTGTTTAAAAAATAATTAAATGAGTTGTTTAACAACACATTAAGAAATGTGTTCAAAAATATATCTTCATAAATATGAATTGATTTTCACTAGTTTAGAAAGAACAAAACGAACAGTTATTGGAAACAGAATTCTTTCATTCATTTTGACATACTAAGCAGAAACATTTCAGGAATATTACAGTGTGAGAAAAGTGAGGCCTGTTTCAATTTCTAAGACTGCTTTACCTGATGAGCAAACAGCTGTGTAACTGTTGTAAATAAACCGGTAAATTTAAAACCATACACTTAAAAGAATCTAACTTAGATATCTTGAAACTCTTGTTTGCAGAAACACATGTGGAAAGATTAAGGAAATGAGTTATTTATAAAGCATTAAGAAGAGTGTTGAAAAAAATTTATCTTCATGAGTAAGAATTGAGTTTTCCTAGATTTTAGAGAAAGAAATTAACAGTCATTACAACCGTAATTCTTTCATTGACTTTGAGATTTTAAGCAGAAGCAGTACAAAGACATGATGGTGTTAAAAAAAATAAGTTCTATTTCACATAAACTGAAACTCTTGTTAGCAGAATGCCAGGTGAAAGAATTACTAAATGAGTTGTTTAACAAAGCATTAAGAAACGTTTTGAAACTATTTATCTTTATAAGTATAAACAAAAACTGACAAAAATACAATCATACTTGGAGACCTCAATACACCGCTGATGGCTCTAGATCGGTCATCCAAACAGAGAATCAACAAAGACATAGGGGCCTTAAACAAAACACTAGAGCACCTGGATATGATAGACATCTACAGGACATTTCATCCCAAAGTGACTGAGTATACATTTTTCTCCAGTGTACATGGATCATTCTCAAGAATTGACCATATGTTGGGCCACAAAAACAACATCAGCAAATTCAGAAAAATTGAAGTTGTACCAAGCATATTTTCTGATCATAAAGCCTTCAAACTAGAATTCAACTGCAAAAAAGAGGAAAAAAATCCCACAAAAATGTGGAAACTAAACAACATACTTTTAAAAAATGAATGGGTCAAAGAAGAAATAAGTGCAGAGATCAAAAGATATATACAGACTAATGAAAATGACAATACGACATATCATAATCTATGGGATGCAGCAAAAGCAGTGATAAGAGGGAAGTTCATATCACTTCAGGCATATATGAACAAACAAGAGAGAGCCCAATTGAACCACTTAACTTCACACCTTAAGGAACTAGAAAGAGAAGAACAAAGACAACCCAAAACCAGCCAAAGAAAGGAGATAATAAAAATCAGAGCAGAAATAAATGAACTAGAGAACAGTAAAAATATAGAAAAAATTAATAGAACAAATAGCTGGTTCTTTGAAAAGATCAATAAAATTGACAAACCCTTGGCAAGACTTACCAAGGAAAAAAGAGAAAGAACTCATATAAACAAAATCCAAAATGAAAGAGAAGAAATCACCATGGACACCATAGATATACAAAGAATTATTGTAGAATACTATGAAAAACTTTATGCCACTACATTCAACAATCTAGAAGAAATGGATAAATTCCTAGAACAATACAACCTTCCTAGACTGAGTCAAGAAGAAGCTGAAAGCATAAACAGACCTATTAGTAGAGAAGAAATAAAAAAAACATTAAAAACCTCCCCAAAAATAAAAGTCCAGGCCCTGACGGCTATACCAGTGAATTTTATCAAACATTCAAAGAAGACTTGGTTCCTATTCTACTGAAAGTCTTCCAAAAAATTGAAGAAGAAGCAATACTTCCAAACACATTTTATGAGACCAACATAACCCTCATACAAAAACCAGGTAAGAATGGCACAAAAAAAGAAAACTACAGACCTATATCTCTAATGAATACAGATGCTAAAATACTAAACAAAATACTGGCAAATCGAATACAACAACATATTAAAAAAATAATACATCATGATCAAGTGGGATTCATCCCAGAATCTCAAGGATATTTCAACATACGTAAAACGGTTAACATAATACACCATATCAACAAAACAAAGAACAAAAACCACATGATCTCATCAATAGACGCAGAAAAGTCTTTCGATAAAATACAACACAATTTTATGTTTAAGACTCTCAACAAAATGGGTATAGAAGGAAAATATCTCAACATGATAAAGGCTATATATGACAAACCATCAGCTAACATCATATTAAATGGCACAAAACTGAAGGCTTTCCCCCTTAAATCAGAAACAAGACAGGGTTGTCCACTGTCTCCACTGTTATTTAATGTAGTACTAGAGGTTCTAGCCAGAGCAATCAGACAAGACACAGAAATAAAAGGCATCCATATCGGAAAAGAAGAAGTAAAGGTATCACTTTCTGCTGATGATATGATCCTATACATCGAAAACCCCAAAGAATCCACAAAAAGACTACTAGAAACAATAAGCCAATACAGTAAGTTCGCAGGATACAAAATTAACATACAGAAGTCAATAGCCTTTCTATATGCCAACAATGAAACAATTGAGAATGAACTCAAAAGAATAATCCCCTTCACAATTGCAACAAAAAAAATAAAATACTTAGGAATAAACATAACAAAGAATGTAAAGGACTTATGTAATGAAAACTATAAACCATTGTAAAGAGAAATTGAGAAAGATATAATGAGATGGAAGAATATTCCTTGTTCTTGGTTAGGAAGAATAAATATAATCAAGATGGCTATATTACCCAAAGCAATATACAAATTTAATGCAATTCCCATCAAAATTCCAATGACATTTTTTAAAGAAATAGTGCAAAAAATCATCAGATTATATGGAACTATAAAAAACCCTGAATAGCCAAATCAATCCTAAACAAAAAGAATGAAGCTGGGGGCATTACAATACCTGACTTCAAACTCTATTATAGGACGACGACAATCAAAACAGCATGGTATTGGCAGAAAAATAGACACTCAGACCAATGGAACAGAATAGAAAGTCCAGAAATAAAACCACATACATATAGTCAAATAATATTTGATAAAGGGTCCAAGAACATACAATGGAGAAAATAAAGTGTCTTCAATAAATGTTGCTGGGAAAACTGGAAAGCCACATGCAAAAGAATGAAACTGGACTACAGTTTGTCCCCCTGTACTAAAATTAACTCAAAATGGATCAAAGATCTAAACATAAGACCTGAAACAATAAAGTACATAGAAGAAGACATAGGTACTAAACTCATGGACATGGGTTTTAAAGAGCATTTTATGAATTTGACTCCAATGGCAAGAGAAGTGAAGGCAAAAATTAATGAATGGGACTACATCAGACTAAGAAGTTTTTGCTCAGCAAGAGAAACGGATAACAAAATAAACAGAAAGCCAACTAAATGGGAAATGATATTTTCAAACAACAGCTCAGATAAGGGCCTAATATCCAAAATATACAAAGAACTTATAAAACTCAACAACAAACAAACAATCCAATAAAAAAATGGGAAGAGGACATGAACAGACACTTCTCCCAGGAGGAATTACAAATGGCCAACAGATATATGAAAAGATGCTCATCTTCTTTAGTTATTAGAGAAATGCAAATCAAAACTGCAAGGAGATACCACCTCACACCTGATAGATTAGCTATTATTAACAAGACAGGTAATAGCAAATGTTGGAGAGGCTGTGGAGAAAAAAAAACCCTCATACACTGTTGGTGGGAATGTAAAGTAGTACAACCATTATGGAAGAAAGTATGGTGGTTCCTCAAAAAACTGAAAATAGAACTACCTTATGACCCAGCAATCCCTCTACTGGGTATATACCCCAAAAACTCAGAAACACTGATACGTAAAGACACATGCAGCCCCGTGTTTATTGCAGCATTGTTCACAGAGACCAGGACATGGAAACAACCAAAAAGCCCATCAATAGATGACTGGATAAAGACGATGTGGCACATATACACTATGGAATACTACTCAGCCATAAGAAATGATGACATCGGATCATTTACAGCCAAATGGTGGGATCTTGATAACATTATACGAAGTGAAATAAGTAAATCAGAAAAAAACAGGAACTGCATTATTCCATACGTAGGTGGGACATAAAAGTGAAACTAAGAGACATTGATAAGAGTGTGGTGGTTACGGGGGGAGGGGGGAAGGAAGAGGGAAAAGGGGAGGGGGAGGGGCACAAAGAAAACTAGATAGAAGGTGACAGAGGAAAATCTGACTTTGGGTGATATATATGTAACATAATTGAAAGACAAGATAACCTGGACTTGTTGATCTTTGAATATATGTAACCAGATTTATTGATGTCGCCCCATTTAAAAAATAAAATTATAAAAATTAGTGTTGAAAAAATTATATCTTCATGAGTAAGAATTGAGTTTTCCTAGATTTTAGAGAAAGAAATTAACAGTTATTAAAACCGTAAATCTTTTATTGACTTTGAGATTTTAAGCAGAAGCAGTACAAAGACATGATGGTGTTAAAAAAAGAAGTTCTATTTCACATAAATTGAAATTCTTGTTAACAGAATGCCAGGTGAAAGAATTACTAAATGAGTTGTTTAACAAAGAATTAAGAAACATTTTGAAACTATATATTTTCATAATTATGTATTGATTTTTACTAGTATTTTAGAGAAGAAAACTAAGTTATTGGAAACATAATTCTTTCATTCACTATAAGATACTACGCTGAAGCAGTTCAGGACCACTTTTGTGTAAGAAAACTGAGACCTCTTTTAATTTCTAACTCTGCATTACGTAAAGAGCAATGAAAGGGGCTAGTCTTATAAATACTACAGCAAATTTGATAAAAAAAAACATACATATCAGTGAAAGACAGTGAGAAACCTTAAACTCATGTTAAAAAAACACACGTTCAAAGAATAAATAAATGAGTCATTTAATCATTCATTAATACAGGTAGTGAAAAAAATAATTCCGTAAGTAAGAATTGATTTTACTAGTTCTTTAAAAAGGAATGTAACCATTAATTGAAATATAATACTTTATTCATTATTTGATGCTAAGAAGTGGCAGGAGAGGTACATTACTGTGTAACAGAATTGAGTCCAAATTCAATTCCTAACACTACTTTTCCTGAAGAGCAAACAGCTGGGTAACTGTTGTAAATACTACAGTAAATTTAAAACAATATATTAGGGAAAAATTAACTCAGATAACTTGAAACTCTTGTTAGCAAAAAGACACATCCAAAGTATAACTAAATGGGTTGTTTAAAATACCTTGAGAAATGAGTTGAAAAAAATATGTTTATAAGTATGATTTGATTTTACTAGTTTTTCAGAGAAGAAAACGAAGTTATTGAAAACATAATTATTTCTTTTACTTTTTGATACTAAAAAGAAGCAATTCAGAAACATTACCGTGTAAGAAATGAAACGCCTATTTCAATTTTTAAAACTGCTTTACATGAAGAGCAAAGCTCTGTACCTCATGTAAATACACCAGTAAATTTGAAAACATACACTTGAAAGCAACTATCTGAGCTGACTTGAAATTCCTTTCAGCAAAAACAAAAGTGAAAAATAAGTAAATGAGTTGTTTAAAAGTACATTAAGAAATATGTTCAAAAATATATTTTCATAAGTATGAAATGATTTGCACTGGTTTTTGAGAAGAAAACTAACAGTTATTGGAAAAATAATTCTTTCATTCTCTTTGCGATACTAGGAAGAAGCACTTCAGGAATATTACTCTGTAAGAAAACTGAGGTCTATTTCACTTTCTAACACTGCTTTGACTGAAGAGCAAACAGCTCTGTAATTCTGTAAATAACCCAGTAAATATAAAAGTGTACAGTGGAAAGAATCTAACTCAGATAACTTGAAACTCTTGTACCAGAAACACGTCAAAGAATAACAAAATGAGTTGGTTAACAATACATTAAGAAATGTGTTCAAAAATATATTTTCATAAGTATGAATTGATTTTTACAAATTTTTTAGAAAAAGAAACTAACAGTTATTTGAAACATAACACATCATGCAAATTGCGATGCTAAGAAGAAGCACTTTAGGAACATTACTGTGTAACAAAATAGAGCTTCGTTTCAATGAATTACACTGCTTTAGCTAAAGAGCAAACAACTCTGTAAGTCTTGTAAACACTGCAGTAATTTGAAACCAAACATACACTTGAGTGAAACTAATGCAGATAAATTGAAATATTTGTTAGTAGAATCCCGCATTCAAAGAATGACTGAAAGAGCTGCAAGATAAAGCATTATGATTTGTGTTGAAAGGTTGTGTCTTCAACATTATGAATTGATATTAGCAAATTCTATTGAGAAGAGACTAACAGTTATTTGAACGATAATTATTTCAATCAGAATGAGAAGTGAAGAATACTCAGTATAGGTTCATTGCTGTGTAACCAAACTGAGTCCTATTTCAATTCCTAACTCTGCATTTCCTAAAGAGCACTCAACAGTGCTAGTCTTGTAAGTACTACAGCAAATTTGATAAAAAACACATACATATCAGTGGAACTAACTGAGATACCTTGAATCTAATGTAAGCAAAAACACACGTGTAAAGAATAAATAAATGAGTCATTTAAAAATTCATTAATATAGGTAGAGAAAAAAATAACTCCATAAGTTAGAATTGATTTTACTAGTTCTTTAGAGAAGGAAACTAACAGTTATTTGAAATATAATACTTTATTCACTATTTGATGCTAAGAAGTGGCACAACAGGTACATTACTGTGTAACAGAATTGAGTCCAATTAAAATTCCTAACACTGCGTTTCCTGAAAAGCAAACAGCTGGGTAACTGTTGTAAATACTACAGTAAATTTGAAACAATATGTTAGAGAAAAATTAACTCAGATAACTTGAAACTCTTGTTAGCACAAAGACACATGCAAACAATAACTAAATGAGATGTGTAAAAATACATTGAGAAATGTGTTGAAAAAAATATTTATAAGTATGATTTGTTTTTACTAGTGTTTCAGAGAAGAAAACTAAGTTATTGGAAACATACTTATTTCATTCACTTTGCGGTACTAAGCAGAAGCAACTCAGAAACATTACTGTGTAAGAAATGAAACGCCTATTTCAATTTCTAAAACTGCTTTACCTGAAGACCAAACATCTTTGTAACTCTTGTAAATACACCAGTAAATTTGAAAACATACACTTGAAAGCAACTATCTGGGATAACTTGAAACACTTTTCAGCAAAAACAAAACTGCAAAAAATAATTGAATGAGTTCTTTAACAATACATTAACAAATATGTTCAAAAATATATTTTTATATGTATGAATTGATTTACACTGGTTTTTGAGAAGAAAACTATCAGTTATTGGAAAAATAAATCTTTCATTCTCTTTGCGATATTAAGGAGAAGCACTTCAGGAATATTACTCCGTAAGAAAACTGAAGCCTGTATCACTTTCTAACACTGCTTTGACTGAAGAGCAAACAGTTCTGTAACTCCAGTAAATAACAGAGTAAATATAAAAGCGTACAGTGGAAAGAGACTAACTCAGATAACTTGAAACTCTTGTTACCAGAAACACATCAAAGAATAACAAAATGAGTTGGTTAACAATACATTTAGAAATGTGTTCAAAAATATATTTTCATAAGTATGAATTGATTTTTACTAATTTTTTAGAAAATAAAGTAAGTTATTTGAAACATAATACTTTCATGCAATTTGCGATGCTAAGAAGAAGCACTTTAGGAACATTACTCTGTAACAAAATAGAGTTTTGTTTCAATGATTAACACTGCTTTTGCTAAAGAGCACACAACTCTGTAAGTCTTTCAAACACTGCAGTAATTTGAAAACATTCATACACTTCAGTGACACTAATGCAGATAAATGGAAATACTTTTTAGTAGAATCCCGCATTCAAAGAATAACTGAAAGAGCTGCAAGATAAAACATTATGATTTGTGTTGAAAGGTTGTGTCTTCAACATTATGAATTGATATTACCAAATTCTATTGAGAAGAAACTAACAGTTCTTTGAACGATAATTATTACACTCAGAAAGAGAAGTTAAGAAAACTCAGTATAGTTTCACTGCTGTGTAACCAAACTGAGTCCTATTTCAATTCCTAAGTCTGCATTACCAGAAGAGCAATCAACTGTGCTAGGCTTGTAAACAGTATAGCAAATTTGATTAAAAAAATCATAGATATCATTGGAACTAACTGAGATAATTTGAAACTCATGTTAGAAAAAACAAACGTGCAAAGAATAAATAAATGAGTCATTTAATAATTCATAAATATAGGTAGTGAAAAAAATAACTCCATAAGTTAGAATTGATTTTACTAGTTCTTTAGAGCAGGAAACTAACAGTTATTTGAAATATAATACTTTATTCCCTATTTGATGCTAAGAAGTGGCAAAACATGTACATTACAGTGTAACAGAATGGAGTCCAATTAAAATTCCTAACACTGCATTTCCTGAAGGGCAAACAGCTGGGTATCTGTTGTAAATACTACAGTAAATTTGAAACAACATGTTAGAGAAAAATTAACTATGATAACTTGAAACTCTTGTTAGCACAAAACACATGCAAACAACAACTAAATGAGATGTGTAAAAATTGAGAAATGTGTTAAAAAAAACATAATTATAAATATGATTTGATTTTACTATTGTTTCAGAGAAGAAAACTAAGTTATTGGAAACATACTTATTTCATTCACTTTGCGGTACTAAGCAGAAGCAACTCAGAAACATTACTGTGTAAGAAATGTAACGCCTATTTCAATTTCTAAAACTGCTTTACCTGAAGACCAAACATCTTTGTAACTTGTAAATACACCAGTAAATTTGAAAACATACACTTGAAAGCAACTATCCGAGATAATATGAAATTCTTTGCAGCAAAAACAAAACTGCAAAAAATAATTAAATGAGTTGTTTAACAATACATTAAGAAATATGTTCAAAAATATATTTTTATAAGTATCAATTGATTTGCACTGGTTTTTGATAAGAAAACTATCAGATATTGGAAAAATAATCCTTACATTCTCTTTGTGATACTAAACAGAAGCACGTCAGGAATATTACTCTGTATGAGAACTGAGGTCTATTTCACTTTCTAACACTGCTTTGAAGAGCAAACAGCTCTGTCATTCCTGTAAATAACGCAGTAAATGTAAAAGCCTAACTCAGATAACTTGAAATTCTTGTTACTAGAAACACGTCAAAGAATAACAAACTGAGTTGGTTAACAATACATTAAGAAATGTGTTAAAAATATATTTTCATATGTACGAATTGATTTTTACTAATTATTTAGGAAAAGAAACTAACAGTTATTTGAAACATAATACATCATGCAGTTTGCGATGCTAAGTAGAGGAACTTTAGGATCATTACTGTGTAACAAAAAAGAGCTTCGTTTCAATGATTTACACTGCTTTAGCTAAAGAGCAAACAAGTCTGTAAGTCTTGTAAACACTACAGTAATTTGAAACCAAACATACACTTGAGTGAAACTAATGCAGATAAATTGAAATACTTGTTAGAAGAATCCCACATTCAAAGAATAACTGAAAGAGGTGCAAGGTAAAGCGTTATGACTTGTATTGAAAGGCTGGGTCTTCAACAGTATGAATTGATATTAGCAAATTCTATTGAGAAGAAACTAACAGTTATTTGTACGATAATTATTTCAATTAGAATGAGAAGTGTAGGATACTCAGTATAGGTTCATTGCTGTGTCACCAAACTGAGTCCTATTTCAATTCCTAACTCTGCATTTCCTAAAGAGCAGTCAACAGTGCTAGTTTTGTAAGAAATAAAGCAAATTTGATAAAAACACATACATATCAGTGGAACTAACTTAGATACCTTGAAACTCATGTTAGCAAAAACACACGTGGAAAGAATAAATAAATGAGATATTTAAAAATTCATTAATATACGTAGTGAAAAAAATAACCAATAAGTTAGAATTGATATTAATAAATCTTTAGAGAAAGAAACTAACAGATATTTGAAATATAATACTTTATTCACTATTTGATGCTAAGAAGTGGCTCAGCAGGTACATTACTGTGTAACAGAATTGAGTCCAATTAAAATTTATAACACTGCGTTTCCTGAAGAGTAAACAGCTGGGTAACTTTTGTAAATACTACAGTAAATTTGAAACAATATGTTAGAGAAAAATTAACTCAGATAACTTGAAACTCTTGTTAGCACAAAGACACATGCAAACAATAACTAAATGAGATGTGTAAAAATACATTGAGAAATGTGTTGAAAAAAACGTATTTATAAGTATGATTTGATTTTACTAGTGTTTCAGAGAAGAAAACTAAGTTATTGGAAACATACTTATTTCATTCACTTTGCGGTACTAAGCAGAAAGCAACTCAGAAACATTACTGTGTAAGAAATGAAACGCCTATTTCAATTTCTAAAACTGCTTTACCTGAAGACCAAACATCTTTGTAACTCTTGTAAATACACCAGTAAATTTGAAAACATACACTTGAAAGCAACTATCCGAGATAACATGAAATTCTTTTCAGCAAAAACAAAACTGCAAAAAATAATTAAATGAGTTGTTTAACAATACATTAAGAAATATGTTCAAAAATATATTTTTATAAGTATGAATTGATTTGCACTGGTTTTTGAGAAGAAAACTATCAGATTTTGGAAAAATAATCTTTCATTCTCTTTGTGATACTAAGCAGAAGCACTTCAGGAATATTACTCTGTAAGAAAACTGAGGTCTATTTCACTTTCTAACACTGCTTTGACTGAAGAGCAAACAGCTCTGTAATTCCTGTAAATAACCAGTAAATATAAAAGCATACATTGGAAAGAAACTAACTCAGATAACTTGAAACTCTTGTTACCAGAAACACGTCAAAGAATAACAAAATGAGTTGGTTAACAATACATTAAGAAATGTGTTCAAAAATATATTTTCATAAGTATGAATTGATTTTTACAAATTTTTTAGAAAAAGAAACTAACAGTTATTTGAAACATAACACATCATGAAATTTGCGATGCTAAGAAGAAGCACTTTAGGAACATTACTGTGTAACAAAATAGAGCTTCGTTTCAAACATTTACACTGCTTTATCTAAAGAGCAAACAACTCTGTAAGTCTTGTAAACACTGCAGTAATTTGAAACCAAACATACACTTGAGTGAAACTAATGCAGATAAATTGAAATACTTGTTAGTAGAATCCCGCATTCAAAGAATAACTGAAAGAGCTGCACGATAAAGCATTATGATTTGTGTTGAAAGGCTGTGTCTTCAACAGTATCAATTGATATTAGCAAATTCTATTGAGACGAAACTAACAGTTATTTGAACGATAATTATTTCAATCAGAATGAGAAGTGGAGGATACTCAGTATAGGTTCATTGCTGTGTAACCAAACTGAGTCCTATTTCAATTCCTAACTCTGCATTTCCTAAAGAGCACTCAACAATGCTAGTCTTGTAAGAACTACAGCAAATTTGATAAAAACACATACATATCAGTGGAACTAACTGAGATACCTTGAAACTCATGTTAGCAAAAACACACGTGCAAAGAATAAATAAATGAGTCATTTAAAAATTCATTAATATAGGTAGTGAAAAAAATAACCCCATAAGTTAGAATTGATTTTACTAGTTCTTTAGAGAAGGAAACTAACAGTTATTTGAAATATAATACTTTATTCACTATTTGATGCTAAGAAGTGGCACAACAGGTACATTACTGTGTAACAGAATTGAGTCCAATTAAAATTCCTAACACTGCGTTTCCTGAAGAGCAAACAGCTGGGTAACTGTTGTAAATACTACAGTAAATTTGAAACAATATGTTAGAGAAAAATTAACTCAGATAACTTGAAACTCTTGTTAGCACAAAGACACATGCAAACAATAACTAAATGAGATGTGTAAAAATACATTGAGAAATGTGTTGAAAAAAATATATTTATAAGTATGATTTGTTTTTACTAGTGTTTCAGAGAAGAAAACTAAGTTATTGGAAACATACTTATTTCATTCACTTTGCGGTACTAAGCAGAAGCAACTCAGAAACATTACTGTGTAAGAAATGTAACGCCTATTTCAATTTCTAAAACTGCTTTACCTGAAGACCAAACATCTTTGTAACTCTTGTAAATACACCAGTAACTTTGAAAACATACACTTGAAAGCAACTATCCGAGATAACATGAAATTCTTTTCAGCAAAACAAAACTGCAAAAAATAATTAAAAGGGTTGTTTAACAATATATTAAGAAATATGTTCAAAAATATATTTTTATAAGTATGAATTAATTTGAACTGGTTTTTGAGAAGAAAATTATCAGATTTTGGAAAAATAATACTTACATTCTCTTTGTGATACTAAGCAGAAGCACTTAAGGAATATAACTCTGTAAGAAAACTGAGATCTTTTTAACTTTCTAACACTGCTTTGACTGAAGAGCAAACAGCTCTGTAATTCCTGTAAATAACAAGTAAATATAAAAGCATACAGTGGAAAGAAACTAACTCAGATAACTTGAAACTCTTATTACCTGAAACACGTCAAAAATAATAATATGAGTTGGTTAACAATATATTAAGGAATGTGTTCAAAAATATATTTTCATAAGTATGAATTGATTTTTACAAATTTTTTACAAAAAGAAACTAACAGTTATTTGAAACATAATACATCATGCAATTTGTGATGCTAAGAAGAAGCACTTTAGGATCATTACTCTGTAAGAAAATAGAGCTTCGTTTCTATGATTTACTCTGCTTTAGCTAAAGAGCAAACGACTCTTTAAGTCTTGTAAACACTGCAATAATTTGAAACCAAACATACCCTGTAGTGAAACTAATGCAGATAAATTGAAATACTTGTTAGTAGAATCCCGCATTCAAAGAATAACTGAAAGAGGTGCACAATAAAGCACTATGCTTTGTGTTGAAAGGCTGTGTCTTCAAAAGTATCAATTGATATTAGCAAATTCAATTGAGATGAAACTAACAGTTATTTGAACGAATATTATTTCAATCAGAATAATAAGTGGAGGGTACTCAGTATAGGTTCCTAGCTGTGTAACCAAACTGAGTCCTATTTCAAGTCAAACACTGCATTACCTAAAGAGCACTCAACAGTGCTTGTCTTGGAAATACTACAGCAAATTTGATAAAAACACATACATATCAGTGGAACTAACTGAGATACCTTGAAATTCATGTTAGCCAAAACACACTTGCAAGGATAAAATAGAGTCCAATTAAAATTCCTAACACTGCGTTTCCTGAAGAGCAAACAGCTGGGTGAATCTTGTAAATACTACAGTAATTTTGAAACCATACATACACTTGAGTGAAACTAATGCAGATAAATTGAAATAATTGTTAGTAGAATCCCGCATTCCAAGAATAACTGAAAGAGCTGCAACATAAAGCAGTATGATTTGGGTTGAAAGGCTGTGTCTTCCACAGTATCAATTGATATTAGTAATTTCTATTTAGAAGAGACTAACAGTTATTTGAAGGATAATTATTTCAATCAGAATGAGAAGTGGAGGATACTCAGTATAGGTTCATTACTGTGTAACCAAACTGAGTTGTATTTCAAATCCTTACTCTGCATTACCTAAAGAGCACTCAACAGTGCTAGTTTTGTAAGTACTACAGCAAATTTGATTAAAACACATATATATCAGTGGAACAAACTGAGATACTTTGAAACTAATGTCAGCAAAAACACACGTGGAAAGAGTAAATAAATGAGATATTTAAAAATTCATTAATATAGGTAGTGAAAAAAATAACGCCATAAGTTAGAATTGATTTTACTAGTTCTTTAGAGAAGGGAACTAAGAGTTACTTGAAATATAATACTTTATTCACTATTTGATGCTACGAAGTGGCACAACCGGTACATTACTGCGTAACAGAATTGAGTCCAATTAAAATTTCTAACACTGCGTTTCCTGAAGAGCAAACAGCTGGGTAACTGTTGTAAATACTAAAGTAAATTTGAAACAATATGTTAGAGAAAAATTAACTCAGATAACTGGAAACTCTTGTTAGCACAAATACACATGTAAACAATAACTAAATGAGATGTGTAAAAATACATTGAGAAATGTGTTGAAAAAAACGTATTTATAACTATGATGATTTTACTAGTGTTTCAGAGAAAAAAACTAAGTTATTGGAAACATTCTTATTTCATTCATTTGAGGTACTAAGCAGAAACAACTCAAAAATATTGCTGTGTAAGAAATGAAACGCATATTTCAATTTCTAAAACTGCTTTACCTGAAGAACAAACATTTTGTAACTCTTGTAAATACACCAGTAAATTTGAAAACATACACTTGAAAGCAACTATTTGAGATAACATGAAATTCTTTGCAGCAAAACAAAACTGCAAAAAATAATTAAATGAGTTGTTTAACAATACATTAAGAAATATGTTCAAAAATATATTTTTATAAGTATGAATTGATTTGCCCTGGTTTTTGTGAAGAAAATGATCAGATTTGGAAAAATAATTCTTTCATTCTCTTTGTTATACTAAGCAGAAGCACTTCAGGAATATTACTTTGTAAGAAAACTGAGGTCTATTTCACTTTCTAACACTGCTTTGACTGAAGAGCAATCAGCTCTGTTATTCCTGTACATAACCC